>NC_040020.1:21588682-21746225 GCF_000972845.2 Larimichthys crocea | reverse complement strand
ACTAGGTTTTAAGGACAGGGGGGACTTAGCCCCAAGGAGATGCACAGGATGTGAGCAAACGTAGCTAACAGCTAGTAAAGACTGAGAAATTATTCATTAGTATTAGTAGTTATTTATTAGTATTTATTATCAGTCTGTTTAATACAGTACAACAACAAACAAAGGTTTGCACAGTAGCAGTATGTTTACAGCATTAACAAGAAAAAATATGGCTACAATTGCAAGTTACTTGATGGGTGGAAGCATCAAAGAATGTTGTCTGTTTTTAAGGGTGGCAAATTGGTCTATCACTTTGTTGTGACTCAGATGCTGAAGCTCAGCTTTTTCAATTGACATGAATGCAAGACTGTGTGTGTGGCTCTTCAGCTTTACCTGTCTGGGCCCTGTGTCTTTGTCACCTAAATCAAACCCTGTAGTGGAGTGAGTTGCTGTAGTTGCTTCATCATTTTCCCTCTCTTTGTCTGTTTGCTCTCCTTCTCTCTCTGTAGTAACTTGATCTTCCTCTGCCTCTGGATCCCCTTGCTCTCTCTGACTTGACCTCACCTGTTCTCCCTCAGCATCTCCTTCTGCCTGACCCTTCAAGATACACAATGAACTGAATTAATAACTGATCAACATAGAGGCTAATGCCATGACTTTTGCTCAGAACACAATAATTGTTTGCTCCAATATTTGAAATCACACACAACACACACATAACTTGGCTTTCTCCACTTTCTATCATTACTCTCAAATAAAAGCTCAAGTTAATAAAGTCTTTATGGTGCACCTTGACTGAATGTTTCAGATTTCTTATTCAAATTGAGTTCCATATATTTCCAAGACTGTCTGCGTCACAAATGACTCTATTCTGTGAAATCCTTCAGACTCACCTTTCCAGTAGAGCTCTCTCCCTCTCCACACACTGTGCTCCTCTGCCCTGACTCCTACAGGTCAAAGGGGTGATGGAGTTTTTTTATTATTATTATATTATTATTATTATTATTATTATTATTATTATTATTATCCACTGATGATAATCATACTTGAATGAGCTCATCTCCTGTTTCATGGTGTGCATCCATGCTCCAGAAGGAAGTCACCCCAAAGATAAATGGTGAAGAGAGTCCACACTAACCAGCTAGCTAAGCAGCAGCGTTCTTTTAAGACGTGCATAGATTGTTGTAGTGTGTAAGCCAGGTTTCATTCGTCAAACATGGAGCGTGTCATTAATTATGGGACTTTCTGCTGTTAGCTGGGCTGGAGCTACTGTTACTACCAGCAGTGATGAATACTTACTGCCCTGAAAAACTTTCTTATATCCATTTGCGCATCCATCCATTCACGTTCGTCTCCTAACGCTGTTCCATTCAGCTCTGTGTGCACAGTAGAAGTAGCTACTAAAGGCTGCAGGTACCGGGCCGCAAGCAAGTTCGCAGGGACGTGGACTGGATTTTCAGTAATGTGGTTTTGCGTTCTGAACAAGTGGAATGGATTGATAACAACGCACCAGAAGGGCTCTTTGTACCGTACACTACGAAGTGAAGAGAAACCGACAGATTTATGATCACATTTAAGTCCTTAATGACAGGTTATATGATTATTTATTTTATTTATTTATTATTTGGTTCATTAATCATCGCAATGTTAAAATTGGATTGAATTTCTGTAAACAATATAACAAACCTGGATAGAGACGTGACTATTATTCAGTCTGTACATATTGTTTTAATCAAACTAAACAAAAGAAAGAAACGAGCCATGTCTTGTAAATTCACAGTACTCTGTTCTCAGTGGCCACAACATGTCCCAGAAGAGTGCAGAAAGAATTAGCATGAGAAACATCAAAGCAGAAAATAGGAAATTGTTTTTGCCAAATGTCAGATTTGGAATTATAAGTCATACATCACAGGCTCCATTTAAACTTGATTCCCCATTAGGGTTTCCAATCATGTAAACATAAAACACAGTGGACATGTGAGTAATCTTTGTTACGTCTGTACTACGAAAAGCTGAATCATAAAACTGATATTCATACTTTGGGTTCAATCTAAAAGAATGTACTACTGAAAAATGTAAAAGAGACAGCTTGGATTTTTTCTTTTTTAACAGAAGCCAATCCAAGTTGTAAAGATGAATGGAAATGAAATGATGCTACATTCCCTGAGATGTCAGAATGAGCCAGCAGACTGTCAGCCTTGATTTAACAACAGCAAATTGGACAGTTAACAAAACTATTTTGAAACACCGCATTGCTCTTTAACTGTCTGTTTTTCCTTCCAAAATAAAATGAAAAATCTTTGTCCTAATTTAGACACACAGATCTTGGAAGATGTGGAAATTGCAGCCTTTTATATACAGGGCTTAGATGATAAAAGGTACAGAAACTTGAAATTTCAAAATCTGCTTCAGCAAATGGGAAGCCGTGCAGGCCAAAGGTTGGTGAAACATCTAGTTTATTTATCATTGTCTTTTTAGAAATATCAATTCTGAATATCCAGGAAACAGATAATCTGTGCAAAGACTTTCTTTGCAGTCTATGAAGCAACTCAAGGAAAGAATAACCTTTCATATGCCGTTCATCTTGGGTTCTTGGGAAAAAGGGAATATGGAGATTGAGAGCTGCAGTGAGCTTCCTAACAACAAAAACAAACAAACAAAAAACTCAGTAATGACTTCATCTGTGAAGTTGCACATATTTATGTCAGAAACTGGGGACCAGAGGCGTCACTAGGCTTTAAGGACGGGGGGCTTAGCCCCAAGGCGATGCACAGGATGTGCACAAAATTTCACAAACAGCTAGCAAAGACAGAGAAATTATTTATTAGTTATTAGTATTATTTATATATATGTGTGTGTGTGTGTGTGTGTGTATAACTTGGCTTTCTCCACTTTCTAATCATTACTCTCAAAAAAAAGCTCAAGTTAAATAAATAAGTTATAAATTAGTCTTAGTAAATAAGTCTTATATGGTCTCTCCCCTCTCACTCACTGTGCTCCTCTGCCCTGACTCCTACAGGCCAATAGGGGTGGCGGAGTGATTATTATTAGTGTAATTATTATTATTATTATTATTATCCACTGATGATAATCATACATGAATGAGCTCAGCATTCATGCCATGGTGTGCATCCATGCTCCAGAAGGAAGTCACCCCAAAGATAAATGGTGAAGAGAGTCCACACTAACCAGCTAGCTAAGCAGCAGCGTTCTTTTAAGACGTGCATAGATTGTCTGTAGTGTGTAAGCCAGGTTTTCATTCGTCAAACATGGAGCGTGTCATTAATTACATGGGACTTTCTGCTGTTAGCTGGGCTGGAGCTAACTGTTACTACCAGCAGTGATGAATACTTACTGCCCTGAAAAACTTTCTTATATCCATTTGCGCATCCATCCATTCACGTTCGTCTCCTAACGCTGTTCCATTCAGCTCTGTGTGCACAGTAGAAGTAGCTACTAAAGGCTGCAGGTACCGGGCCGCAAGCAAGTTCGCAGGGACGTGGACTGGATTTTCAGTAATGTGGTTTTGCGTTCTGAACAAGTGGAATGGATTGATAACAACGCACCAGAAGGGCTCTTTGTACCGTACACTACGAAGTGAAGAGAAACCGACAGATTTATGATCACATTTAAGTCCTTAATGACAGGTTATATGATTATTTATTTTATTTATTTATTAATTTGGTTCATTAATCATCGCAATGTTAAAATTGGATTGAATTTCTGTAAACAATATAACAAACATGGATAGAGACGTGACTATTATTCAGTCTGTACATATTGTTTTAATCAAACTAAACAAAAGAAGAGAACAGAGCCATGTCTTGTAAATATCACAGTACTCTGTTCTCAGTGGCCACAACATGTCCCAGAAGAGTGCAGAAAGAATTAGCATGAGAAACATCAAAGCAGAAGAATAGGAATATGTTTTTGCCAAATGTCAGATTTGGAAATTATAAGTCATACATCACAGGCTCCATTTAAACTTGATTCCCCATTAGGGTTTCCACATCCCATGTAAACATAAAACACAGTGGACATGTGAGTAATCTTTGTTACGTCTGTACTACGAAAAGCTGAATCAATAAACTGATATTCATACTTTGAGGTTCCAATCTAAAAGAATGATACTACTGAAAAATGTTAAAAGAGACAGCTTGGATTTTTTCTTTTTTAAACAGAAGCCAATCCAAGTTGATAAAGATGAATGGAAATGAAATGATGCTACATTCCCTGAGATGTCAGAATGAGCCAGCAGACTGTCAGCCTTGATTTAACAACAGCAAATTGGACAGTTAACAAAACTATTTTGAACCACAGCATTGCTCTTTAACTGTCTGTTTTTCCTTCCAAAATAAAATGAAAAATCTTTGTCCTAATTTAGACACACAGATCTTGGAAGATGTGGAAATTGCAGCCTTTTATATACAGGGCTTAGATGATAAAAGGTACAGAAACTTGAAATTTCAAAATCTGCTTCCAGCAAATGGGAAGCACGTATGCAGGCCAAAGGTTGGTGAAACATCTAGTTTATTTATCATTGTCTTTTTAGAAATATCAATTCTGAATATCCAGGAAACAGATAATCTGTGCAAAGACTTTCTTTGCAGTCTAATGAAGCAACTCAAGGAAAGAATAACCTTTCATATGCAGTTCATCTTGGGTTCTTGGGAAAAAGGGAATATGGAGATTGAGAAGCTGCAGTGAGCTTCCTAACAACAAAACAAACAAACAAAAACTCAGTAATGACTTCCATCTGTGAATGTAGCTGGTTGGATATCTGTCATCCCGATGTTGAAGAATCACACCTGCACCCAATAAATGTTCTCCTTCTGTCAAACACGAGCCCTCAAGCCTGAAATCATGAACCGTATCACATTGTGAACATGACATGAATTAGGAGAACCTTATGTGGCAGTACTGCACGATGAATGCTATTTTTTTGACCAACAAAGCAAGAAAGTTTCTGAATGGAACCTCAACTGGACCTGAGATAGGATCCAGCGACCCTGGACATGCAACTATTGTATTCCTATTTATTACTCCTTTGTTATTCCCTGCTACCATGACACTGAAATTCTCCTGGGATAAATAAAAAGCTGTAATTAAATTGAATTATATAAATGTCTTTTGTGGCAGTTTAGTTTGCCAGTTCATTCTGGGAAGAGTTAGGACAATTCCAAGGGCCCATGAATTACAGTGGCCCCAAAAAATAGGTAAACACCAATATAAAATTATTAAACCATCATCATTGAATATATATATTTCAAATATAAAAATGAAATTAATTATCTCTTTGTTTTTATGTGTTTTGGGCAGTAAAAGTTAAATAAAAATTTATGCTGGCTTTTAATGTATGCAGACTTGCATTCATGTACAAATCACCAGCAGTAAATATTGTGCTAGTACTAGTATTGAACTACAAGACCCAAAACAGTTGCAAGCCTTTAATTAGAGTTATGTAAAGCTTTTGATGGGATAGTTAGGTCCTAGAGATGTGGTGACAGCAGCTGCACAGAGGGGGCCCAATTAGATTTTTTTGTCATGGGGCCCAAAATTCCTGGTTGCGCCCCTGCCCTGAGATAAAAGACTTTGCCATGGGCTGAAGCTGGAATGCATTGTTAAAAGTGACACTTGCCTGGAGCAGGATATTCATAAATCACCAACATCACATACGTCATATTCCAGCTGTTCCTACACCAGTTTCAAAACCTTCAGGATTATGAAACAAGTAAAGACAGGTGGAGTCAACGGTATGAAACTAAACATAATAAAGGTAATCCTGTTTTAAGTAAAAGTAAAAAAAAAATAAATGAGGGCTACATGATAATCTTTAACTTAGACTGCAACTTAGAATGAGGGAATGTTTCCCTTAGAGATATTACATTAGAGGCCATTACAAATATGTTCATTGAGTGATTGGTAAAAAGTCGTCATCAGGAGTCATCAGGAGAAATGCAAATATAGGCAAAACTAAATCCATGATACATACAGTGTTTGTTAAGAGTCGTAGCCTTAAGAGTCGTCGCACAGTGGTGCTATTTGCTAAGAGTGTACGCTAACATGCCCACAATGACGTCAGGTATCATAAATCAAACTGTGTAATCCTGATGATGGCCCTATATGAAAAGTCATGTTGCCTAAGTTGTTATGAATGGCTGAATCAAATTTAATGGCAATTTATCCAATTGTTGTTGAGACGCTTTCAAATTCACAAATTTCAACCTCATGGTAGTGCTAGAGGAAAAGTTAGGCATCCAAGTCTTTAGGATTTATACACTGAAGACCATGGTTACATCCCAGGTCTCTTATTTAGAATTCCTTTATTCATTTCTTGAACCATAAGTCGTTCTTGTTGGCCATCTTGTAGACCATCCCAAACCTTTTATTTCTGTTCAGAGGAGCTAGGACGGATCTCTTAGCCGATCGGGTCACAACACAACATACTGGAGTGAAGACAGATGACAGAATAAACTCAAGTGTTTTCATCTTCTGTTATTTCCCCCATTCATTTTTATTATGGCTACAATTAAAATCAGAGAGAGGAGATTGTGTCTGTTAACAAGAAACACTTTTTACATCATTTCATTCCCATTCGGTCACAACGCTGATAATTCCTGAGCTTGAGTTTGAGTTCATCATTTTAAATTTCCCTGAAACATTTAACTTAACTTGAATTTCTAAAGAAATTTTGAGTGTGCATGACTCTAGACCCGTCACGGCCGTACGTTATTATTGACACTGCTTAACAAATGCTTTCCGGTGTTTAAAATAATCAATAATAAATTCACATTCAGAGTGTCAATAAATGCGGATGTTAATAATTTATAAAAAATATAATCTATATAAACAATAACATCAACACAATCTACAATATATATACAGAATGCAGGTTGTTATTCATGTGCAGGGATTTGTTAAACAGGTAACGGGCTGCAGAGAGAAAACACTGCTGCTCCAGTGTTGAAACTTTGTCTTTCTCGTGTTAACACAGAAAACCACATCAAAAGTCTCTACAGCTGTTAAAGCTGACCACAGCTGATCCAGCTGTGATCAGCTGCTGCAGTCATCATGATTCTCCCCATGTATGCCTGTTAAGAGGGACTAGAACACAAAGAAAAGACGCAGTTTAGGGAAACATGGATCCAATTAAGAGGCTTGAATTTGCCTGTAGGGCCTGTCATGGCAAACTAGTCAAGTCAAGCTCACTGCAAAGTCATAACCAGTGTAACACATCCTCTCCATTAACCACAAGACCTTTTGAACCACAAATATTTATAATGAAACCTAAGACAGACCAGTCGTCATCATTGGCAGAGTTGACAGAGTTGGTGAGTAAGCCCATAATGGGAGCTGTATTCGAGCATCTCATCAGTGTGTCTGATTCAGATTCAGCTATTTACAAAATATGGAAGAAATTGAATATAATACACATAAGTAGACTTAAGGCTTAAGGCTTGCAGAATCAGTGAATTCTTTTAAGTAACTTCCTTTACCCTAGGAAGTAGAGGGTGAGTTGAGGTGGTTGCAATCAGCAACAGCATTGTTTGATACCACAAAATCCTACGTACTGGAGCTTTAATAGTTGACTACTTAGTCATTTGTTTATATTAATCCAGCTTCTGTGTGTATGCTGGTGTTGTGTGAATACGTGTTTGTGTGTGCTACATATACACTGATTATTTTATTTTGTCCTTTTTTTGTAGTTCAGTTGCAAACTTGTTGCTATATAAATAAAGTTCATTAATATTATTCTTATTATCCTTATAATGCAGCAGTGTGCAAATATCCAGAAGAGCAGGAGCAAATGTTTAGTTACATGTATTTTGGAACTAAATAATAATATAGTATTTCACATTTTTCTTTGTCTAGTGGACACATTTGATTGGAAAACTGTAATGAATTTCTTTTCTTCAATTTTTCACTCATCCAGTTGGCCAGATTTGGCCCGCGGGCCGTATGTTTGACACCTCAACTCTAAAAACAGATTTGGAAGAACATTATGAGTCAGTTTTTTGACCTTTTGACATTATACTCATGAGACTCCAGTGGATATTTAGTCAGCCAAATAGTTTGGAGTCTTGAGAAACCAGAAGCTACATAAGCACTTACAAAAAAGCTTTCCCATTGTTACTACTGTATGTGAATTTTTTAACATTTGCAGACTGTCACTGTCTTGTGAGCCGAAGCACTGTTCATTTAGTGCAGTTTTTGAGTTTGAACCTGCTGAGGAAAGATCGCAGGGTTATGCTGAGTGAACAAAGGCAGTGATGATGTGTTGGTTAGTTAAATATGTGACTCATAACATTCCTAATGTAAACATGAGGGAGGAAAAAAAGTCTGTCATTCAAGGATTAGAGAAGTTAAGAAACACTTGTTATTAGTTAAACAAACAACTAAACTGCAGGGAATGGAGCCAGATAGAGAAATATGTGTATGCTCTCTCTCTCTCTCTCTCTCTCTCTCTCTCAGTGTGTGCGTCTTCTTTCATGGGAAAATACCCTTTTTATTTATTTTTATCAGACCATATTAAAGAATAGCTGTCCTTGTGTTTCCTTTTTGGAAATTCCACAGTGTGCCCCATGCATTCCAATTTTTAATCTCTTAATTTGCCTGAGGTAAATATATAGGCTACATAATATTCTGTACTGTCTTTGTGAATCAAAGGACTCATTTTGTGTATTCCACAGAGTTAATTTATGTTCAAAATGCTGCCTGTTATGAACAAAATGAGCAATTCACACACAATCTTACTTTTCTGGTTTTGTTAAAAAAACAAACAAAACAAACTTGTCAAACATGAACAGAAGTCACATGCTGTCTGTTCAAGTTAATTATAATACAACACCCACATCCAAACATAGGGAACAAAATCCCTAGCCTAGCGTATTAATCTAATACACCAGTCAAATTAAAGGCTGAGGCTGATGTTTATTATAATTAGGCTGGACAGTAACATATGATTCAAAAAATTAAAGCATTTGTTAGCATTCAGCAACTACAGCTAAATACAGTATAAATTAGCCAGACTTTAGCTAGAGACATGCTCAAGTTGTAAACATCAAGTTCATCAAGTTCAACATTAACAAAGGACTAATCAGTGGAATGGAGGCTAGCTTACAAGGTGACAATTAATAATTTTGCAGTTGTAAATTCTTTTCTAACAGTAACAATAGACGAACAATAATCTAACCATGGTCTTGTCATAATGACTGTGCATTTACTATTTTTAGACTGGATTAGTCTAAATATCTTAGGTTAGAAAACTACTAATTAGATTCAGTCAGGATCTAATTAGTCTGCTGGCAGGATTAGTGCAAAACAAACCACAATAATAGGCTTTGCTAATGAACAACAATGCTGACAGTATTTTTTTTTCTTTTTTTTTTGCAGTTTCAATATGTCACAATGATACAAAAACATTTTCTAGGTCACAGTTAATTCAACTCACAGTGGCCCAGTTGGGAGCTGTCTTCAGCAAGATGAGAGGACAAGTTAGAAATCCATTTTACCGCAGCCAGTAGTATGATTGATTCCCATTCCTGCCCTAATGCAAAGTCAATGTGCAGCTCTACTCAATTAAAGAAGTGAGGCAGTCATATGATTCACTGAGCGGGAGATGGATGACAGCTCCAGAGGAAAAATGAAAGGCCGAATGGAGGTTGCGATTAAAGCTCAGTAAAGTACGATATGAGGAGAAGACATGGATGATTAAAAGCCACAGAGGGAGTGAAGGAGAAAACTAGAGAAGTTACCAAAGAGGTCTACACTGTAATTAATTTACTTCCCATTTCATCAAGTGGTTAGATCAAAGAAGATATGGAAGTTCTCTTTTCTCAGCCACACTCCCTTCTCACTTGACCATGAATATATTCAATTTACAGTTTATTCCCAGTTTGACATTTTTCACGTTACTGTACTGTAATATTTCATGCAAAGAAGCACATATCTGCCAAAGCTGAATGGCAGCTAGTGGACAAGCTGGCAGTAAAGCATCAAGGTGTCACAATATTTTCTTTAACATCATTTTTCATGAGAATAAATTATTCAAAGATCATATAGGGAAAGAGGTCTTTTATAGGTACATTTATTGGCTCCCTTTTACCGATACCTAAGTGTCAGTGTAACAAGATATACATGCACCATCATCACTTCCACATTAATGCTGGGGTCAAACTACATGCTAGATATCAAACCCAATTTTAACCTGATCTGGCAGGCACAGGGTGTTGGGTCAGTTCTCTGTGGATATTGTAGGTTACAATTAATCACTTTACCTTGTGCAACATGTATCCTTATTTTTATGTATGCCTCAGAGAAGAGTTTAGTTCTCTTCAGTTCTTTCATCTTTTCTGAATGATCTTTCATTTTTTGGGTGAATATAACCTGTCCCTCCTCAGGCCTGCCAGTTCATGTAAAGAATTGCTATGATTATAGCACTTAAAGTACAGGTATAGGCTAGTATAATAAAGTTAAGTCTGAAGTGCATAAAACGTAAGTGAGTACAGGCCTTTCTGCTCCAACTTCTATTTACTAAATTCCCACAATTCTTCTGGTCCAGACTCTCACACTAGGCCAGTGACCACACAGCTAAATATAGCTTTTCTCACAAAACACAGCGGGGTCATTCAGAAAGGAAGTTCCAACATTTGGCCTCCGTGCCTCTTACTCTATCAACCGGACACTGCTTTACAATGTTGCAATTTAAACTTAGCAGGATGTGTAACATTGCTTCCACATGGAAGAACTTAGTTTGAGTGTGTCTGCACAACAGATGGGCACACATTTAACAGGTGCTAATGATTTCAACAGCTACAATTCAGATTTATTACATTCTTATAATCTTTTAACCAAGGTTTTGGTACCTCAGAAGTTACTTACGATTCATATCAAATGGGAAGGACATATATAATCTTGCTTATCATTTAATTAAATATTAGGGTTTATTATTACATTATAATAAATGTCTTCGTTATGCAACTGTAGCCATGGGATTTTTCACTTGATTTCATGTTTTTAGAAGTGTACCTCAGTTTTTATAATATTGTGACCATTAAAAAAAAAAATCAACAACAACAACATCTGTGACATCTCAAGTGCAGAGCATTTATTATTTGGGCGTTGCACGTCCTCATCTTCCAGTCTAATTGTGAGTTATTATGGGATTAAACATTTCCCATGTGAATTGTTTACAATATAAAGCTGCATTTCTTGGAGAGGATACATGTGGTTGCTAAGAGCACAAATATTGTGGGTGTAAGAAAGAGAGGGTGACAGAAGGAGTGTTAATGGTAGGAGCGGCAACATTTGAATATTTTAAACAGAAAAAAAGCAGTAAATGCTACACAGCTGTTTGCATGTAATGAGTGGTTTCTAGATTGTAATAAACGATTTTTAAGGCTGGCAGTATGCTCTGAACCAAATTTAATTTGATGTGTTTGCACACCAGCTGACTACAATAATATGTGACGTGGAATAAAACATAACAACATAACAATCATATTACAGTCATCAATTAAGTAAGCTAATTAAGTTGCTCCAATCACTGTGTATATTTTAACAATAATAACAATTAACAAACAAATATATATACAGTATATATATATATATATAGTTTGTTCTTAATAGATGGTTACATGACTACATATGTTGTTTTTGTTTGTTTGTATACTGGAGTATAGTAACAAAAAAATAATATTTCTGATTTCTGATTCTGATAACAATCATATTACAGTCATCAATGTGCTGCTAATTAAGTTACTCCAATCACAGTATATATTTTAACAATAATAACAATTAAGAAACAAAATAAATTAATAAATTCTAATAATTACTATACACTATATATATGCTCCAGTTCCCCACAGCTATATATTTTGGTTTCATGCCAGCAATTTTACTGCTTTGATCCAGTCTCACTGCTGTCACACACCTTGTTTCCAGCAGCAGGGAGCTGTTTTTCATCACTAATAAACCCTCACTGCATGATCTGCACAGCACTTAAGTGTACATAGACAAAGTGGAGCCCAAAACAGAGCTAGCCAAGGAATGAATTTAATCTTGCTACCTTAGAATGAACCCATTTTATCTACATAGGGAGCGGGTCTTCTTTTATGGAGTCTGCATGTCATGTTGAACCCGCATATTTCTACAGTAGCCCAGAATGGATTGAAGTCTTTACACTGGACCTTTGTATTCAGTATTCAATGCAGAAAAGACCTAGTCCTGGGTGAGCAAGGGCCTTTCTGTGTTTGCAGTTTCTCCATATGTCTGTGTTATTGCTGGGTATTCAGGGATTCTCCCAAACACATGCAAGTTAATTGGTGACTCTAAATTGCCCGTAAGAGTGAATTGTTGTTTGTTACTATGTGTCTTCTCTGTGATGAATTGGCGAATTGTCCTGGGTGCACCCTGTCTCTTGGCCTATGCCAGCTAGGATTGGCACCAGCCCCCTGATGAGGATAAGTGGATTGATTTAACTATGTGAGGCAGCTAGACTCCCAAAGTTAGATCACACAAGAACTTATCTTGGCAGCATTCATCCTACGTGTGCTGTCTGAACCACAGTAGTTCTGACCAAATCACATCCTATGAACAACTACTGGCAGCTATGTCATGAGCTTTACTTGAAAACAACAACATTATAGCTGCTTAACTGTTTACCATAAATTCTGCGAGCACCAGTTATATCATAACTAAATATTTCTCTATTTAAATAATAGCAAAGAATGACAGTGAAAGGCTTTTCTTGATAGAAAATATGTTTTTGCTCTTGTCTTGCCTGGCTTCCAGAAGAGTTTTGTGCAGTCATTTTGGAATAGACAGATATCCTGTCTTCATTAGCATATAACCATTTAACACATTTGTTGACCTTTGAGGATAAATTTTCCAAGAATTATTTTTGATGGTACTAAGACCTCATCCATAAACATTATAGTAATGCAGTCCATATGGCCAAAAGACAAGACAAGAACCTCAAGTTCAGTTCAAAGTCAAAGTGCAGCCCTCAACATTCTTTACATGTGCATTCAGCCTGTGTGGGCCTTTTGAATAATCTTTGCAGGATTTCAACTAGTTACAATGGCAGACAATTGTTTAATTTCTTTAATAGTAAGGTATGTTGCTTAGTAAACCATCCACTGAACCTTTATTCCAATAATTATTTACAGAGACACATAACTGCATTAAGCTTTTCACATGACAGAAATAAAGTGCTGCATCGGTGTGACGTGGGTGGTGTATCACAGAAGTGTTGTATAAATAGAAGGGTTTTTGAAAACAGTTTTTGGTGCCAGTCATTCTGCTTGTCTAGCTGAATTAGAGTTAAAAAAAAAAACATCAAAGCATTATTTCACATTCATTAGTTATGGCAGAAACTAAAAGTTTTAAACTCCTGATGTAAATCTCCGGGAACAAAATCCTATCCATGCCACTGGCTTACAACACAAAGACCTGTGGTTGCTTTGAAAATGGAGTTGAAGGTCAAAATAAGCTGGATCCCAGATTCAGACACTTATGGTGTTGTGGGTCATGGAAATTCCAAACAGGGCACCATGTCTGCAGTGAAATTGTTCAAAACTAAGTTTCCAAGACATTTACTACATTGAGGATGTTGATACCAATAGTGCCAACATGTTTTGGAAGGCAAAAAGAAATATCCAAACATAATTGTCATATTTTGATGTCATATTTTACGTAGCAGGTTGGGAAAAAAACAAATTAGATTTATGTACCAACTAGAAGTAGTTCCAGTGCCTTCAGGTAAATTAGAGTTCCAGACCGCAATTTATTCAAACGGCTTTGGTCTTTAATATGGACTTTGGAAGAGGTATTAAATGTCCACCTGCCGATTTAAGACTGTGTTTGTGCAGCTGTAACAATAACATAGACGAGTACTGGAAACAAGACAGGAAGTCTGTAAAGAATAGGGTTTATTATAAACCAAACAATTACTGATTAAATTATAGCAGACAGGTTGGATGAGCTGAACAAAGGCAGAAATCATTTATGGGTGGGCACAAATAAAACACTATGGCACCATAAAACCTGAAAAAGTCATAAACATAAAAAGGCCGTGCGAGTTTTTGATGGAAGAGGTTTCGTCTATCGGACTGCAATAACAAACAATTCTGACCTTAATGGAGGAAGTCGAGGCCCTGAAACTATGAAACACAGAGAAGGAACAAGAGGATCATCTTCCTAAAATGGCGACATGGACACAGAACACAGTCGCCAGGCTGAAGGTTAAATCTTGGTGATATGTCTGGGAAGTGACAATGAGTTATGAGCTGGACTCAAACTCAAGCAACAGATGACTTTCTTCATCAAGCCTAAGGGAAAATAGAAGTGTGTGACCCTCTCCCTCAACAAGTGACAAACCAGCCGTATGCTTTGCAAACAAAAAACTTAAAATAACACAACACCAACAAAAACACAGAAAGGATCACATGTCTACTTTAATGAACATCTGACAAAAAAGAAGTGGGCACGCTTCCTGAAACAGCACAGGAAGATTGAATCAACATGGACAATAAACTGCAGAGTCTTAATAAAACTGAATGAAACGTGAAAAGTGCTGGTCATCAGAGACATGGAGGAATCCCATTGAGCACAAAAGACCCACACTCACTTTATCAAAAACCTCCTTTGAGATAAGATATGGAAAGTGACTTGGATCCAGAAAATAATCTTAGTACTATCAACAGCCATTGCTACTACTACACAGATGAATAGTTTAATATGAAAGTTAGAAGCTATGCTTACTTCCAAAGCAGGAATATATACTGTACATCATTTCAATAATATATATATATACAATAATAGCTATCTCAGACACTTGGATCAGATCTTTGTATGTGGATAAAAACTTCAAATATAAGGTGGTGGAAAATATGTATTACAATAGAAAAACATACAATAGTGTGTATTACAATTTAAAAAATTGATGTAACAAACAATCCAAAAGATTATATTCATCTATCAAATGCAAACAAGCATAACATTACATCACCAGACCAGCAGAATTGCATCTCAGTGTCCTACACTGATAGATAATATATATCTACAAATATTATGGAAGAAAAGATGACACAAGATAACACTGAGATTTTATTAGTAAATGATATTTGTGATCAGTTCAAGTCCAGTACGGACTTGTAATAGTGTACATAAGTACAAGTGGATATACTGAGAAAGTAAGATGAACTGTGTGCTGTCTAGAGTCCATGATACATAAATACACAATTGATATTACATGAATAAAAACTATTTGTTTTTTTAGCTGTGACTATAAAGCCCTGTGCATTGAGGAGGAGACACACAAAACCAACCTATTCAAATAAGATTCTTGTGATTTTACAATCACAAGTCTGACAGCTTTATGAATCAACCCATTATTTCAAACAAAATACTTGATTTTCCTCACCTCCTCTTTGAACAACATGCTAGATCTGATTTTTATTACAATCAGATAAACTGCCATCCAGAGTAAGTGTGCATGTCTTGTATTTCTACCTAACTGCAGAAACAAATAAAATACTGTCTGAAAAAGTTTTAAAAAAAAGAGAGTCTGGAGAGCATCTAATATGCTGAATATCCCTAATCCCAGAAAAGATTTAAAATATACACAAGATAATACAGTAACAACTTTTTCAAACCCCATAACTAAATCAAGATTATTGTAAAAGTGGAGCACATGTTTGATTTTTATTACAACTAAAATCTGGGATGAATAATTCATCTTGTTTCATGTTGACTAATGGGAGAATGTAACATCTGAACTATGTTAAAATAAGAAGATTTTCTCAGTAGAAGGCTCAGTGGAATTTAAACAGACACTGAATATATATGAACATGTTACATTCCTGACCATCTCAATCCAATGTTGCCAATAGCCATTTCCCACTGCAGGAATTTATGTAGCCACTCTGTTTATTTCCACTATTCTACTTTGCTTTTGAGATTAAGCAAAATTTTGGAACTGGAGGTGGTTAGGATTAGTCACTGGCAGTGCTGTTGACTGCGAGTGGATATGTTGTCACACACAGCAGCAGGGATTATCAAGATACTACAGCATCTGTATCAACCAGGACAGGAAAACTGGATCAGATTGGATTATTGTACAATGCACATAGTGCAGTAAAACTCTTCTAATTGGTTTGATGTGTGCTGGACTTCGTTTTAGGTCACTGACCAACTTGTTTCAGCCCAAGCACTGACCTAGATTTTAGCTTAATAGAAAATCAATAACAATATCATACACAAAGCCACTTCCTGGAGTCTCTGCTGGTTGTCAGGCAACCTCACGATCTTGACAAGACTCCAGGAAATTGTTTGCACACCTTAAACAAATAAGTAGGGATATCTTAGATGTAGGCCTACTGGTAATGTAACCTTTGGACTGAGCCAGGCAGGGTATTTCCAATTTGTCAAGCCAAGCTTGCTTACTGTCTGTTTGCCAAAATGTCAAACACTTTATTTAAAAGATTCAAATTATGAGGAAGTGCATGAAGTTTAAAAATAAATGGCCATAAACTGATATATAAACTATAAACTGTATTAAGACCGTATTTTAAGGTTGAGTTACTACTGCCAAAAAAAAAAAGATTAAAACAAAAAGAGGGGATCTATATACCAGAGATTAGCTTTAATGTGAGTAGAAGGTTAACTGAAGCTATGCTTTGTCTGGCAGAAGTCTGATAAAAGAGGCACTAACTCTACGTAATTTCAGCTAATGTTAGGTTATATGTGAAAAACGACTTGCTCAAGATTTGGGAGTTAAAGGTGAACAAGGTTGATCATAACTGTAGGTGTGTGGTCATGGCCAACCACCATGCCTCTGAAAAAGTTAACTCTAACCCACTGTTTAATGTGTGTTTTTTACTTTTCATTGGAAATCATTTCAATGGCAATGCTACATTTTCAAATACATGTGTTTCAATGTCAATGTTTGCTTTTCAGTTCAGGTTTTATTTTTAATGCCAGTGTTCTTGCTTCATAGAATACATGCTGTGCACAATAAAAAGAATCCATGGATTCCTTGTTCATACCAAAGAATCAAAAGAAGAATCTCCAAACACAATAAACTTGGTCTTATTTATGTGATACCTTTCTTTTATTCAACATTTCTCTTCAACAAAATAGCACAGTCAGTTCAGTAAAACATACAAGGGAACATTAAGATTGACAGAAGAACAGTTTTAGAGATTTTACCACACTACAAAATCAATGTGGCTCATACCTGTAGGGACATTGTTCCAAAGATTAGGGGCCCAAGCCACAAATATGTTCTAACTCCTTTGAAGTTTATGTTGGAGGAGGCATTAAAATCACTTCTTCCAGACTAAAGACTATGATTGCACTCAAGTATGTTTGGCAGCTCATGGGCATAGTTAAAAAATAATGTACTAGTGCAAATCTATCACAACTGCAGCACCTTCAAATGGAAACTAGAAAGATTTTACTGTTACGGCAGCATTGTTTGTTAGTTTATGTTTATGTGTTGAGGTATGCCTGCTTGTGATCCATGTCTGTGAGGTTGATGTGAGTTTTTTCACTTGTTGAGTGGGTGGGTGGATGTTACTGCACATTTTATGTAAAGCACATTGTACAGCTTACTTGTAGTAAAATGTGCTATAAAATAAAATTGGCTTGCCTCACCAAATATAAAATATTTATTACCTCTAAACACAGCTACACAGTAAGACTTAGAAGGGCACTCTGAGAGTGCAGGCCTCCATCAAGATGTTTTATTTCATGGTGGTGTTTAAGGAGGCTGTTTTGTTGTATGTTAAGTCACAGAATCATTTCCACTTTGATTACGACGGATTGAAATTACACAAAAACACACACATATAAATGAAGCTTAGCAACAGATAAACCAAGAAGACGTTTTCGACTGTTTCCAGCTCAATCAGACTACACACAGTGCTTACACTTTTTACTTCAACCGGTCAGATTTTACCACGAGTCATGTGCTGCTGTCAAACTTTAAATGGTGTTTTCTCTGTTGTTGTCAGCTGTCAGACCACCTTAACCCCATTCACCTCTGGATTTCATCAAAACCAGCTGTCCAGTGGGTCCTTCCATTATTCTCATCAGTAATCATATCCTGACATATTTCTTTTCCTTTTCTGCAAAGTCAATTAAATTTTTATGAACTATTTAAACTATTGTTCAAATCTTAAAGAATACACTGAGATACCTTATTGAAAAAATGAGTCTGAAAGACAGACAAAGTAAGGATGGCTGTTACTGACCCTATTTCTGTGGTGACCTTCTGACCTTCTCAAAGAAAAAAAGAGAACGGATTAATCTAGGAATGTACCAACAACCAACTGCAGGGTGCTGATGGATTTACAGACTGTCACAAAAGACTTTCCCTTCATTTTTCCTAGCACTCAGAATGAGCCTAAATCCCTGAATCACCATTAGTGCAAACAGCTGAGAGTAACAAAAGGTTAAATACACAGCTCCCTGACAGCAGGTGTAATAATTTGTGAGGTTCATATTTGAAAACACTCAAAGCACGTGTATAGCACGTCATTGATAGTGCCAAGAGACATAGATGCCTATTTAAGTAAAACATATTTTCCGCCCACGTTTTATTTTTTTCCTTTCCTGTTTCAGACTTAAATGCATTGTTCTTAGATTAGAGATAAAAAAAAATCCTAATCTTTCTGTACTAGGGTCCCTATAAAGTCAAAATTGATGCTTGAGTAAGTACGTTTTAATCTCACATGTCTGCTATGTCACCTGTACTCCAGTATTAGAGCACTAATTACAAAAAGTACAGTCTAAAAATACTGTCTAGGTCAGCCACAATCAGCCCTGGTGGCACAGCTGGAGCACGTACATATGGGAATGATCGGCTGGGAAATGTTTGCACCTATTACATGAGTCAGTTACATTTGGGTAAATCCGAGACAGCCTCAAATTAGTGAGCTTTGTGTACAACACTGTAAGAGGCCGTGCCTTGCACAGATTGAAGAGAAGTGAACTACCTGTAAAACTTGTTGCCAATAATCATCAGGCAGTGTGGTTCCGAGCTCTTGCTTCCAAGAGTCTTTAGGACTGGACGCTGGGGTGTCAATAGTGGAATTGATAAAGCAGTAAATGCTAGAAATTAGCCATGTTTTTCAGGATCAAGAGCCAATAACAAATCAACCAGAGTTTCTGGGGGTTGACTAGGGAATTTCGGGTTCTGATTCTAAATAAAATACCTTGACTGAAAAAAAAACGAAATGTGGGATTTAGGCAAGTCAAATTTCTTTGAGAGCTCAGAAAAGGACATAAAAGTTCCTTGGTTGTAAAGGTCCTTAAATTTAGTTATCCCTTTGTCAAACCAAATCCGAAAAGTCAAATCAGTGCAAGAGGGCAGAAATAGGTGATTGTTTACAAGGGGAGAGAGGTCTGAGGCCCTATGGAAGCCTAGGCTCTTCCCAGTTTGAATCCAGATTTTAACAGAGTTAGCTACCACTGGGTTTGTGGTAAAGTTGGAGGCAGTCAAAGGGAGTTGGGAGCAAACCAGAGAATGAAGAGAGTTTAGAGAATGCAATTTTTATATCCACCCATGCAGGGCACTCTTTGTGGAACTTATTAATCGATCGAGCAATCTAAAAAAATACTTTTTAAGAAGGATGGGGGTATGTGAAAAAAGATATAGAAACTTGGGTAAAACAACCATTTTAATTAACATGACCTACTAAGGATAGTGGGAGACCAGACCATCTCACCAAGTCTAGTTTACATCTCTCAAGGAGAGGAGAGAATTTTTTGGAGAAAAGTCGATTGATTGAATTTGTAATATCCAAATTTTTAAACGGGAAAAAAGACAGGGGTTTATTTTTGGCCAGTGAACTGATGGGAAGAAGTTCGCTCTTGTTGAGGTTAAGTTTATAGCCTGAATAGGACCCAAATTTGTCAGATACTTAGAACCACGGGGTGAGAGGCAGCTGGATTAGACATATATAAAAGGAGGCCGTCGGCATACAACAATAATTAATGAACTTTCCCAGCTCTGGTGATGCCCTCAAACCCACCCTCCTGACGCAGCCAGATGGCTAGAGGCTTTAACGATGGCAAATAAGAAGGGGGAAATGGGGCAGCCCTGTCTAGTTTCACGACGAAGGGAAAATGGCAGACTGGAGTCCATTAGTGTGGACTGAGGCTGGCGTAAAGCAATTTTATCCAAGATATAAATTCTGGATTGAAACCAAATTTCTGCAGAACAAAATAAAGGAAGCTCCACTCCACCCTATCTAAGGCCTTCTCCGCATCTAGTATAATCACTTCTGGAATTTTCGAACTAGGAGAGTTAATAATATTTAAGATCCTCCTCGTGTTATTAAAAGAGTGCCTTCCAAGCATGAAACCCGTTTGAACAGTAAATATTATACTTGATAGGACCAGTTGTAGGTGTTGGGCTAGGATCGTTGACAGGATCTTTAAATCAACATTTAAGAGGGAAATGGGCCTACAGCTACCGCACATAAGAGGGTCTTTATCACTCTTAAGCAGGAGAGAAATTGAGCCCTCCGACAGGATGAGAGGCAGGCAGCCCTCAGCTAAGGTCTTTAGCTGGTCATTATCATCATAAGGTCATTATACATTCTCTCGAGGGCTGGTGCAATGGTGTCAGAGAATAGCTTAAAAAACTCAACAGTGAACCCATCAAGGCCTGGAGTTTTAGCATTCTGAAGTGACATAATTGCCTCCTGTACTTCATTGATTTTGACTGATTCATATTTGGACTGAAACTGAAGGCGGGGGGTAGGACCTGAAGCATAAAAATGGTGATTCTAAATAGCATTGTTATCTCAGCTTGGGCTAAGATAACCATGTAAAATACCCTGTGAAAACTGCCGGTCGTAAAAACAGACAAGCGAAACTAATTAACTACGTAGCATATTTATGCATCCAGAAGCATATTTAGAAGAACATACACCAGGAAAAAGGCCAAATCTGAGCAAGTAAACAGCCCTCAGGAATGTTAATTATCCGCAGGTTAACTCTACGGGAACCCTACGGGTTTTAAAGATCATTGAGGCGGTCTTGAAGAGACTTGTTCTGAGCTTGCAGCATCTTCACGAGGCGAGCGTTAAAGTGATTAACCATCTCGTGCAGTGCGTCCACTGAGGTCTGTAATGGTTTAACGGACTCCTGAATTAATGCAGACATAATACAGACTTCTCCAGTTCAGAAACCACCTGGCTAATTGATAAAATGTCCAGCGAGTCTTTGACGAGACCAGGTGTGTTGCTAGCATCTGAGCTTGCAGTCGCCATTTTAGAAAGTTTGCTAGCTACAGTAGCTGTAACGCCACGAGTAACTGGGCAGCTCAGTGTATTGCTCGCTTTAGATTTAGAACCACTCATTCGACCGAGTTCGAGCTATAACTGTTATCTGTCACTTTCCCGAATCAATCGACTTTCTCCTACATCGCCACCACCGGAAGTCCATCAAGTTAACTTTTTAATGAAGTTATGCTGGTCTTGCAGAGTGTCCAATGGAAGGCACCGACTCTAATAACTCTTTTTTTTTTTTTTAGGTATTTTTTGGTATTTTGAGCTATGTCATTTCCTAGTAAACAATAAAAAGTTATGGATGACGCCTACAGTAAATACTTGCATCCAATTAAAAGCTTTCTTGCTCATGACACCACTGGATTGAAGTGATTTCTGTTTTAGTACAGCTTGAGACCAACAGGGAAAAATATCAGACTACCAAGGTGATTTACAGACTTGCCCCGGCAGAAAAGTTGCTAAGTAGCCAACAGCTAACTATCATTAGCTCGGTCAGGTGTGTAGCTGACCAAACTGACTGACACAGCCCAAGAATGCCAGGAGCCAAACCTGGCAAGAAAACATCCTTTGCAGGCTGCTGTATTCTCTGCCAGATAGGCCACCACTGGTTTTGGAGGTTGTGTTCAATGGAAGGTAGACACTGACACTAGTGCATAGCGCTGCCTCCAACGTATATGGTGGGGGCGTAATGCACACTCAATATTAGCTTTTGTAAATGGCAACCAATATCCATGACAAGTCCCTCCCTTTCCATTGTTTTTTACAGTGAACATAAATATCCATATGTGAACAGTACTCTGCTTTCTATTTCATGGGACCTTTAAAACGAACAACCTCAGTACAGTCGTCATGAACGGAAAAAAATTAGCTACAGAGACCAAAACTGTTTTTTCAACCAGTCTGTAAACATGTTTATTTCTGCTGTAAAGTTTAATGAAATATTGAAATGTTCTGTAGCCAGCCTCAAGCAGCCACTTGAGGAATTACAGTTTTTGGCACTTTTGCATTGGCTTCATTTCGCAGCCATAGAGGTTTCCGCTTGCATCATCAAGGTTTCCAAGAGTGTGCTTCATCATCATCATTCATTCAGTCAATGTTTTTGCTAGATGATCCCTTAGAACTAAACCAGAGCTCTGATCTCTCTTGACAAATACAGAGATGAAGTGGGTTAAAATGGGGCTCCCCATATGTTTGCACGTGAAGCAAAACATTTTAAATATTTTCTTTTGCTAAATTTCATTGCTGTAATGGCTTTCTGCCTGTTTGAAAAGTGGTGCTGCTGCCTGAGTGCTCATCATTCACCAATTCAATTAATCAATCAATCCTTAAGTAACATGTTTTAGGTGTGCCCTTGCATGGCAGATGGGGCCTCAGGTAGATGGGGCCTCAGGACTCAGGTCATTTGGGAATGCTCTGATCTCTCCTGACAAATACAGAGGACCAATACCTGTCAACCAAACAGGTTGAGAGGTACTGATGAGTAATAATCAGATGAGTAATAATCAGCATCTGCCTAAAGGTGCTTTCCTGGTTATTATACCACATGGAGTGGAAGTGGCTGGAAGTGGCATACAGCTGGGACGTAGAGTTGTGAGAGTTGTCCAGCAGTTGGAGCTCGCTTGTCTGGCCTGGCTAGTTTGACTTTTACCTCATCCTTCTTTCCCTCAAAGTCATTTTTAATACATTTGATTACAGTTTGGTCACTTTTTGAAAGAAATGGTCAAGGTATGTAATATACCCATGATCACAACAACTACTGTTTTTAAATTGATCTTTATGGCCGCTGTTTAACATTTTGCCTGTTGTTTGGAACACTGAATACTATCCAAAACTTACCAGCCAAACAGAAAAAAAACTGTCTTGAAATGTTTCTTGTCTCTCAAATAATTACTATCTCCGCCAGGTGTAAGCCTTGAGGGGATAATGCGTTTGGTCGTGTGCATGTCAGTGTGTGCATCTGTCTCACATACTACAGGACCTGTTTTATTCGCAGCCGCTTTTTTGTGCTGCCATGCACTGCTGACTCCTCTTAACCGGTAGGTAGAGGGAGGCACTTTATTTGACATTTTGCAATATGTAAAACATTAACACGTTATGATTGGCTGTACTTTGTACTTTGTAGTTTAAAAGTTTAAGTAACAATTTGACTAACTAACAGAGATCATTAGTTATTCTTATACACTCATTAGTTCAGTTAAGGTATTGACTATTTGATTAATGATGTCAGTGTGAATGGCAGTATTTGTAACATATTTATCATGTGCAGCATGCACTTTGTGACAAGATGTCATTATTATATCATATTATTAAATGTCTTCTGCAACTATTGGTTTCAGTGTCAACAGAGGCTTACCTCAATAGTAATTGCATGTGAAAATATGTAAAAAAGCTGTAATGATAACATCAGAGGTAACAGTCAGAAAACTTGGCAGCAAACTCCTCTCCTGTAACATACTTACCTGTTCAGCCACTGTAAACCTGTGTAAGTAATGTTTTAATCTCCAGTCAATGTGTTTTTGTCTTGAGTTAAACAGTTGCTTCATATGTTTGTCTCCTGTTCTTGTTTACTGTAGAAAAAAGGAACTCATAGTGTTGATTATAATCCATGCCAGAGGTACAGACACATAGCTGTTCTCACTGAGATCAAACACTTAGAGCCACTGTGGGAGCCTGAAATAAGTATTTCAGTTATCTCTTCCATACCCTGATGCCCCAGGCAATTAGCCACAACTGTCAAAGTTAATCTGAAAGATTTATTGGCTCCACAGGGAAGTGCTCTGCATTGTTAAATGATTTCTCTTGATGAAATTAATTAATCAAACAACAGTCGATTACACACATTCAATCTACATTAGCCGTTTTCTTTAGAAATTCTCAGTATAGCAGTTGTTTTCTTTCAAAATTACATTAGCTTTCCTTTTATGAATACATTTGGAAACCCAACACACCAAAATGCAAACATCTGTGATTGAACAGCTTAGTTTGTTTCACTTTGTGTACAGATTGCATCCAAAATGTGACGCCAAATTTAAGAGCCAGTACAATTTGAATACACTACCAGTAAAAAGTTTGGACACACCTTCTCATTTAATGGTTTTTCTTTATTTTCATGACTATTTACATTGGAGATTCTCACTGAAGGCATCAAAGCTATGAATGAACCCATATGGAATTATGTAGTGAACAAAAAAGTATGAAATTACTCAAAACAAATTTTATATTTTAGATTCTTCAAAATAGCCACCCTTTGCTTTGATTACTGCTTGGCACATTCTTGGCATTCTCGCGATAAGCTTCATGAGGTAGTCACCTGAAATGGTTTTCCAACAGTCTTGAAGCAGTTCCCAGAGATGCTGAGCACTTGCTGGGCCTTCTGCCTTCACTCTGTGGTCCATCTCATCCCAAACCATCTCAATTGGGTTTAGGTCAGGTGACTGTGGAGGCCAGGTCATCTAGCGCAGCACTCCATCACTCTCCTTCTTGGTCAAATAGCCCTTACACAGCCTGGAGGTGTGTTTGGGGTCATTGTCCTGTTGAAAAATAAATGATGGTCCAACTAAACGCAAACCGGATGGGATGGCATGGTGCTGCAGGATGCTGTGGTAGCCATGCTGGTTCAGTGTGCCTTCAATTTTGAATAAATCCCCAACAGTGTCACCAGCAAAGCACCCCCACACCATTACACCTCCTCCTCTATGCTTCACAGTGGGAACCATGCATGTAGAGAGCATCCGTTCACCTTTTCTGCATCGCACAAAGACAAGGCAGGTGGAACCAATGATTTAAATTTGGACTCATCTGACCAGAGCACAGATTTCCACTGGTCTAATGTCCGGTCCTTGTGCTTCCTGGCCCAAACAAATCTCTTCTGCTTGTTACATTTCCTTAGCAGTGGTTTCTTAGCAGCTATTTGACCATTAAGGCCCGATTCACGCAGTCTCCTTTGAACAGTTGATGTAGAGATGTATCTGCTACTAGAACTCTGGGTGGCATTTATCTGGGCTCTAATTTGAGGTGCTGTTAACTTGCGACATCTGAGGCTGGTGACTCGGATGAACTTATCCTCAGCAGCAGAGGTGACTCTTGGTCTTCCTTTCCTGGGGCGGTCCTCATGTGAGCCAGTTTCATCGTAGCGCTAAATGGTTTTTGCAACTGCACTTGGGGACACATTCAAAGTGTTAGCAATTTTTCTGACTGACTGGCCTTCATTTCTTAAAGTAATGATGGACTGTTGTTCCTCTTTACTTAGCTGATTAATTCTTGCCATAATATGAATTTTAACAGTTGTCAAATAGAGATGTCAGGTGTGTACCAACCTGACTTCTGCACAACACATTTGATGGTCTTAACCCCATTAAGAAGGTAAGATATTCCAAAAATTGAAAACCCTGACAGGGCACACCTGTGAAGTGAAAACCATTTCAGGTGACTACATCATGAAGCTCATTAAGAGAAGGCCAGGGGTTTGCCGTGTTGTCAACAAAGCACTACTTTGAGCACTACTTTGAGTAATCTAAAATATAAAACATGTTTTGAGTAATTTCACACTTTTTTGTTCACTACATAATTCCATATGGGTTCATTCATAGCTTTGATGCCTTCATTGAGAATCTGCAATGTAAATAGTCATGAAAATAAAGAAAAAACATTAAATGAGAAGGTGTGTCCAAACTTTTGACTGGTAGTGTATATGCCATAGTTTTACCTGCTAGGGGAAAAAAGCTAATTAGAGCTATTCAAACCTTTCCAGTTCTGTACAATCCTTGCACAACCCACAGATAAAAACAAAAACCCTTTACATTGTTCTTTTCAGTTTAATGAAATCTGTACAAGAAAGTAACTCATTGATTAAGTCCTGTAGCAGTTTGTCACACTACTTGAAATTGGACAGGGAAGATTGAAAATTGGGGTGTGGTAACTTGGAGGGTGGAAGTCCAGCTGTGCAGCAGCCCAGCAGGGGGGATGCCTGCAGGTTACATAGCAGACAGCTATAGGTCCGCAAAGGGATAAGGGGGGATTTTAAATCAAAAGGCTCTATTGCCTGATGAGTTTGTCTTAGATCTTCTGACAACAAGATGCCTGTCTGCTGAGATCTTAAAGCATTTGATGTATCAAGAGAAAAAGAAGTTCTTCAGGTTTCTGGGCACATAAAGTGCCCACGCATTTCACTTTGTAAACACTGACGCACAGTCCTCTTTCTGTGCCTATATGATAGATGCCTTCAGCCACAGTAAATAGTAATGGTAACACTTTTGATTCTGATTTTGATTAAACTGGAACTATAAAATATTTTCTGGTTTCCTCACTGATGTCCACTGACTGCTGCATATCAACTCTCTGATTTATGGAGTTTCCTGATGGACAGTAACATAAACTGCTGCAAACTATAGCTGCTGTTAGCTAATGTTTGCTCAGCTTATGCTCAGTTTGCTCAGAGCTCATAGCATAGGGGGAGTGTTTGTGTTTGTACCACAGGTGTTTTGGACCACCACAAAGAGAAGGTGGGGCATAAGTGCTGACTGGGAAAAAAGCTGCAGGCAGGCAATGTAGCCATGCTCTGTAGCCTCTATGGACATCATGGCAGAGGCCAACTGACACTGAGGGAGGGACTGATTGTTAGTTGTTTGCAAGAGCCTTGTGGAATAAAAAGCTGAAAAATAAATGCTGAGACAGTGGTGTTGCACTCTGAACTGGGTGTGCTAAGGTTGTAAAATTACCAATTTCTAGATAATGGTTTAACAAATAAAGTGTTTAAAGTATATAAAGTATTTGCCTTCCATTCACACACACACACACATACCTACGTCCTAGCTGCAGGCAAGGACACAGAGGTATAAGGTCCAGATAGGGGTGGGAAGTATTTGCTATTCAGAGATGAACACGTACCAGATGAAGAAATATATGTTAAGTTACAGCTAAGCTATTTTAAAGCATTAAGGGTTTTCTTATGGAAAGAAACTTCTGAATATGTAGTTTTGATGAACAGACATGGACTGTACTGGCTCTAATCAATGCCAGGAGAAGAACATGAGGATAGGATGAGCTGGTGAACACATATTGATAATGGATGACCCATTCCTGAGCCACAGTCGTGCCCACAGTGCAGCTGTGTAGGTTGCTTGAGCTTCAGTTTGCAGTTACAGTATGGACAAAGTGCAAGTGAAACTTGATTTGAGTATATCCGTTTCAGAGCCTGTCCTTCTCTGCCTTGTTGACTCCTTTCACACATAAAAGGCATGAAAATAATTAACTGATAAGGCTCTTTGTTGGACCTAATGGATACTGTGATAAGACAAAATAATTATTTTGGATTGTGTTTAATTTTAATATATAATATATAATTAATATATAGTTATAATTGTACAGCTTTGTTCTTTTTTCTCATTTTGTCATGCTCTTCGGCATCTCACATGAGATGCACTGAGCAAACTGTAGCTGCAGTTAGCTAATAAGACACACCAGGCCTTAAACTAACTTCAGTGTCAATATTTGATGACCTGGGATAAGGATGTGTTGGGTCACTGTGCCAAACTGCCTTGCAAGCTCAGCACTGTTCCCAGGGAAATGTATTCAAACACACAGAGACTTAAGTTGGTTTTGGCTGCTGTGCATATCACTTCACATCAACCTGATGTACTGTTGAGTTGCTTCAGTGACTGGCAGTTATATTGTTTTTACTTGTACATGTCCTATTGCCAGGGGAAATATAAAAGAAAGGAAATCATGCACATTTAATGTGGTGAGTGCGAAAATCAAACCAATACCAGGATTGTTGTAACATAGATTTGAGCAAGATTATTTAACAATGTACATGTTGCAGCAAATGTGAACAATGAATTATACAAATTAAAGGTACAATATGTAAGATATTTACTGTATTAAATCATAAAATGAATCAGTTCTTAAGGAAACATGTGTAATAGTAAATTCAATTTCTTTGTTTCAACCACTAGAGACGCACAACCTCCCCCTTCTTAACTTAAGATACCAGGTGCTTTTGTCTTTGTAAATAGTGACTCAACTTTGTACCTGAATACAAGATCCTGCAGGATACCTCAGGTGTAAAACACACCAACGAGGGGTCGGCGTCAATACCTGCAACAGACAAAAGGGTGTGGAAACACTTTCTGGAGGGGCCGACTCCTGCAGCAGACAAAGGGATATGAAAGGGGTGTTGTCCCTCAGGTATAAATGTTTAGGTCTCCCCATGCTCGGGGTCTTTCTTCATCTTTGACTGCTCGTGTGCTGATTAACCTTTTCTTTGCAAAGAAAATAAAACCTTGTCGGCCGGCAGAAGTCTCTATTTCATTCTTCAGCATCAGCAGAGAAATTTCCACGACACATGCTAAGTTGAAATACTTGCTTATTGACAAAAACCTGACAGCCAAAATGTTCTTATTTTGAAATTTACCACCCGGACCATCTCTTTGTTTATGTCTTGGCCTTTGGAATTCTGATCAATTAGTTCTGTGTTCGATATCTGGGGTTGCCAGGAAACACAGCATACTACAACGATGGAAGCAAGCGAGCACAGCAGTTTGACAGAGTTGGACTCTACCAGACCTGAGAGACAGAAACAGGCATAGAGGTTAGGTAGGTTAGGCCTCAGACAACAGCAGCTGCCTCAGCAGGTCAGTGGGGAAGAGCCACTACTAGCTGCCGCTGCCACGAACTGAGCCAGCCCTTTCTCTGTGTTTGTGTGCTGGACGTAACCTCTCTGAAACAATCTCCCTCACTCTGATTTTACAGCGTACATTGAGAGTCAGACAGCCGATTCATGAAATAAACACGGCAGAACACAACAGGTAGAGTATCAGAGTTTAGATAGTAACATTTACGTTATGTTTTGCTCGTCCCACGCTAGTGAAGGTTCAGCAGTGTCAACCTGGCACCCTGCATGAGCGTCGTTAGGGGAAGGGGGCGATTCGCTCCACTGTTTGGAATTCGAGTTTGGAATTCAATCTCACATATTGTACCTTTAAGGAACTCAAATAATAGAATAATTTTTGGAAGCTATATAATCAGTTTCCATGCACCACAGAGGGTTGGATAGAGTTCGTGGGGAAAAATAATGTTCTATACTGTTACTCTCTTTGATTGATGTTTGGTGGTTACTCAACAGTGAATGTAACGGTACGTGGATTATATCTTTGTGGTTTTGCCACATGAGCTCACAGTCGATGACATCAGTACAAGTTTTTTTAGTTTTTTCTAAAACATTGCTTATTTAATCTCCCACAGTGTAATCCTCTGCAGATTAAAGTGCTATGATCTCTGATGGATTTAATACTTTCTATTTAGCCTCAGTGTATGGTGCGGGGATGCGTGACATATGATTCATCCACTGACTCACACTGACGCTTGCCTTTAAAAAAAATGTTTGTAGCCTCGGGTGGTAAAACTGAATGAGTGAAGGTGACTCCCTTATTCAGCAGCTGCTCTGTTGTACCAGACATTTGACTCTCTCGTTGACAGAGGCAAACAATGAGCAAGTGTGTTTGTCACAACAATATAATACACATATATAGAATTGATAGATTTGATTTATTGAGGTTTGCCAACCTTTCTCAGACTTTTCACACTGTTGCAGATTGGTTTTGGCATGGTGGTGCAGTGGTTAGCATTGTCACCTCACAGCAACAAGGTTCTAGTTTCAAACATGCAGGCTGGAGCGTTTCTGTAGCTGGTTTCCTCATGACCAGGTTGACTAAAAGGTTAATTGGTGACTCTAAATTGCCCATAGGTGTCAATGTGAGCGTAAATTGTTGTTTGTCTCTATGTGTCAACCCTGTGATGAATGGGCTTCCCTCTTGGGGGCACTCAGCCTACTGGGGTTGAAAAGTTAAACAATCACATTATAACATTATAATGTTTGACTGAATAAATACAAACCACAGCTGTCTAACCTCTACCAATAAATCAGTACAGGAAAAATTCCAGCAATGTAGAATATCAGTTTTTATATGAAATGCAAACATAAAAATCCACGTAGACACATCTATACCATCATTCATCCCTTATCTATGACCCCTTATATTTTGCAGGGAGCTAAAGCTGACCTCAGCTGACATTGGTGAGAAATCTGATACATTCCAGACAGATTGCCTATTTATCACAAGGCTGGCACATAGAGACAAACAATCATTCATGCTCATATTAACACCATGGGCAACATATATACCTATCACAACACATCTTTTATATTTCTATTTTATATTCAAGTATATTTTATATATTTATTTTGTATTTCTATATTGTTCTTTTCTCTCTCTCTCTCTCTCTCTCTCTCTCTCTCTCTCTCTCTCTCTCTCTCTCTCTTTTTTTTTTTTTTTAACCTAAAATGTTATAGTTTTGTATTTTATTATTTAGGTTATTTTCATTCTTGTGCTGTTACACTGTTTAGTGCTCTTAGTGTTGAGCTGACTGTTCCATAACTTACATGACAAATAAACCTGAAACTTGAAACTTGAAACTAACTGAATAAGTCCAGTATGGTGTTGATTATTCGATGTCTTTGTTAAAATCAAAGCTTAATGCCATGGTCTATTTTAAACGCATCCTGGGGCTCATAAATCATAACCTATTGAAAACATTTATACAGCATTCCGTCCAACATGTGATGCTAACCTTGTGTGTGAGCCATTTCCTTACTAGGCATGTCTATTCAGGTCTATTAATGAAATTAATGTTTATACATCATTAAGGTTAGAATGATGAAGTGTGCAGGTCTGAGTGTATGTGAAATTGGATCTTCAAAATTTTTTGTGCAATGCTGTGGTTTAGCAGTGAACTGTAACTATTCTGCAGGCTGACAGTTTTCTTCTATAAATGTACACAGGGTGTGTCCCCAAATGGACATCTACTAAATAACAAGGGAAATCAGTATGATCCACATAGACAGCATGGGTGATGTAACAGCTTGATGCTTAATGTCCCAGAAGATAACAAAGACAGAGAAAACTCTGACCTGATATAGAGCTGAACACTGAAGTGCTCCAATAATGAATATTCTTTTTCTTCCAAGATTTTATACAAAAGGTCAAAAGGTTGTAGGACAATTACTGTTACTTTGTCCATGTATTGTGAGATTGTTTATTTTATTCAAAAGTATTGCATAAATCATCACCAGAATCTCCCCAGGTGCTCTTAGGAGAATAAGAAAACCGGTCTCAGTTCTCAATGTAGACAACTTATGTCCTTACGCTCTTATTTTTTGTTGCTTGTTCTTCGTTGATTTACTGTGATGTGTTGTATTGCATATGTTGTTCATCTTGTGTAAAACTGACTAAAAGCCTTGACAGAGAGGCACGACACAAGTGCACACATGGGAGTAATCACCATGCTTTGCCTGTACACTGATAAGTTATTGAAAAGCTTGAAGTCTTCTGCTTCACTATTGACTCATGACTCTTAAATTTCACTTATGGTGCTACAGCTCTCAAGAAGAAAAATTAGCCTGTTGGAAAGTGTTTGATTATTTTGGATTCATGTTATCTGCCCTGATTAGGGCATTCCTTTTTTGTGTTTTGTGAAAATATCTCTGCTAGTTATGGTCTGTCTGTTTTGTATGTCAGGCATGAAAAGATGGAAATGAGCCTCCCATGCTAACCCAGGGAGTCTGGACATGCATATCTAAAAATCAACTTTGAGAAAATTTGAGGAATTTGTTGAAAGGGAACATGTCAGGAGGGTAAGTCTGTAAAAAGTGCTTTTACCAATTACTTCAATCATCAGTATCAACAAGTTGAATGTGAGTTTTGTCAATATTTCATTATTTTCACTTTCACAAAGTTTTGAAGAAATTAATGGCATTGCTAATTTAAACAGCTAGATGGATACAATGTAAACACTAACTTTCATTTAGAGTGTCTGATGTAAAGTATGTAAAATTATTACACTGTCAGTTGCCAGGGTAACTTTCTGCCCTGCTTATTATAGTTGTGCATGCATTAAAGTTTGAGATTCTTAACCCAAGAAGAAAAAGCATTAACATCAGCATCAATGATTTCTGTAAGTACCCCAAAATTACCCTAATCCTAACATTAGGTCTCATCTTGGCATTTACATGTTCTATCGCCTTTTTACAATGAGTTATCTTGATGCTAACCATTCAAATTAGTCAACTATCTTGGCTATAATATATTTTCTGTTGCCATGGCGCCGTGAAGTTGGCAGTTACAGTAGCTCTGTGTTTTGGGTGTTTTCTTTTCAACACCAGCTATTTCCCTTTTTCTTAGCCACCACTCTCTTGTTTACTCACTTGAGAATAGATAGGCAGCACTAGAATACTGTCGGTGGAAAGACGACTGTTATCATGGGGAATGTAAGATCTGTCCAGAATAAGATGTGGGGAGTTAACACGCTAATGAGGCCACAGCGGGAGTATTAAGAGTGGATCACCACAGAGAAGTGGCTGAATGAACTCACTTCGGACCCGCTGGTAACTCTGGACGCCTTTCAACTTGTGAGAGCGGACAGCAAAGGAAAGAGAGGGGTACGACAAACAGTAAAGGAAGTGTCTGTAGACCACAGGCCGGAGTTGGAACCAGGTCGCCTTTCGTACATGGGGAGCCCACTCGTATTGATTTAGTATTTTATTATCCATCTTGTATATTGTTGAACATTCCTATGGGATATCCTAACCCCAACCACTTGAATCAAAAGAACTGGAACCATGCTAACTTTGTGTTAAATCCCAGTCAGATTTTGTGACCATGACCATTTTCCTTCCTACTCATCCAAACGGGGAAAACAAGGAAGCGGGACAACCAAAACTGGCATGAAAGCAATAACACTAATGACTCATTATATGTCACCTCCTTCCTTCTCTTTCCACAGTGAGGGGATCCAGAGGGACATGCATTCGGCCCTTGCATTGCATCGGATAGCCCTAATAACAACTCACCCTCACACCAACTCTCCGAACCATACATACTTATTTTACTCAAACGACGACCCTTCCCTGAAACATAACCAAAACTAAACTAAACAAAATTAACATCAACATTTCTGGTTAGTTCATCTTTGTAGGCTGTTCTGAATAACAGATTGAGAGTTGGGTGATATTTAAAACTTGCCTGATGGCTTCTCTCTGGACTATTGAGTCCATTTAGTCAGCTAATAGCCACATAAACCTTCTTTCTCCTTTGTTCTAGTCGACACTAAATACACCAAATATTACATACAATATTTCCATTTGATGGACTGTGCAACCACAAAAAAACTTTATATATGAGAATGCAAATTATTTTTCCAACCTTAATGCTACTTAAACTGAAGAAAACGGGGAAAACTGAGTGTCAAGAGGTTAAGCTGGTAAAGAAAGTGTTATAGAATATGTCATAGATAGCCAGATTCTAAAAAGGACATTCGCCAGCTGATACCACCCATCCCTCATCTTTCTCCCCTTTTTTGTCCTCAACTGTTGGTCAGAGGGTTTAGTTTCTGTGATGGTGTTTTTGTTCCAGGTTAAACATCTGCAATAACAGCATGCTTGGCAGTACCAGCAGCTGACGTTTTACCATAAGACATGTGTAAAGATAAATCTAGCCTGGCATCAGCATTAACAATGCAGTAAAGCCTGAAAACAACAGAGATTCCTCTGGCTGGTGCATGAAGCAAAATTTTAAGTTCAAAAAGCTCACTTAAAGGAAAATATAATTAAATTCCCAATTTCCCCCTCCCAAAAAATCCAATTTATTCCACAGCATGTTAACTGTTGTGCTGTTGTTAGTAAAAGTGTTGGTAAAATTGCTACAAAAACATAATTTACATGCTGCAACTGCCAATGCCAAAACATACAATAGGCAAACAGAACAGAAGAGGAGACGTGCTTGTGTTTGTGTCTTATAGCCCAAAGGCATTTCAGCCTCATACAGAGACAGAATTCATGATTCGTCACATACTGCTCAGGCTGTGAGCAGCAGAACATCGTTCAATTTGACGATTGTCACCAGGATCCTACAACCACCTTGTGTGACCCTTTGTATGAATTTCTGTGGAATGCAGTGATGGATTCTCTCTAGTCGCCACTTTTGATTAATCTGTCCATAGAGTTTTGTTCCAATGCTCAAGAGGATCCTCATGTGCTTTTTGGTGAACACTGGATAAGCATTCATGTATTTTTATCAGAGAGCAGAGATTCCTGTTTGCTACCCTGACATAAATACCAAATTTACCAAAGCTCCTCTTTGAATTAAGAATTGTGAATATTGAACTGTAGCCATGACAACAAGTATGCAAATCTCTTTTTTTATTTTCTGTTCTTCTGTTAAATATATTTTTATGGTCGCAATGTTCCCTGTATGAAATGTCTTCTTTTTACTTCCTTCTTTATAAGTACAAAGCAACAAAACTCTGAATGTGGGTTGACAAATCTTTACATATAGAAAAAGACTGTGCATTCAAAGCTAACTACAGAAAAACTCCTCAAATGGCCACTTGAGGCTGGCACCAGAAACAGGTTATCTCCTATGCCCCATATTAAAATGCCCAGCTTCACAGCAGTGGGTTAGGGTTATAATTGGTCACATGTACACTACTGTTCAAAAGTGTAAGGGCCACTTGGAAAATTCCATGTTTTCCATGAAACCTTAAAGAAATTAGTTTGAATAGGACATATTGCAAAATCTGAAGAGATTCCTGAATAGGTCCAAGCACGACAATAGTCATGAGCATCAGCTGATAGATGATAGTGATAGCTGTGGAGGAGAGGTGTGATTTCTAGTGGATGCTAATTCAAAATGCATAGTCGATGAATTGGTAAACAATACACAGCCCAAAAGTTGCTGAATGAGTGTCCGTTTCTCAGCAATCTCAATCTTTAGCTTGGTGAATATTAAACTTGGTGATTGGATGTTTCTTGCCAAAACCTTCGCATGGATATTTTCTAATGCAGTTGTTAATCTTTTGTACTGATTATTCAGCTTTAAGAGTTTCTTGCTGATCAATACCACAGAATTACTCCGATTCATGTAACATATTTTGTTAGTAAAATCAAAGGGACTTTTAGGGAACTTTCTGGAAGCAGAGGTGCTTGAAATAGTTTGTTCCACCACGCAACTCTTTTACTCAAGCGGCAACCTCCAGTGTTGGGGAGTGAAGCCAATCTGGAAGTACTAAAAAAATATGCTTTTGCCGATATTTAGATTAGCTGGGAGGTGGTATATAAGTATATTATAGACCAGTCAAGTATATTTGTAAGAATTTTTAAGTGGTCTCGAGTTGGTTACAAAAATTAGCAATGTGCCTTCATAGATCCTACAGACTTTGGATAAACTGTATATTACATTGTAGACGTTAACATTTCCAAGTCAATCTGCCAGATGATGTTCTTATCTATAGTATTCATTACATATTTTTGTGCTACATCTGAGAAAGAACAGATGTCTTTCATGTCATAATACTAAAAGAGGGAGATAGCTTTTGTTTGCATTTTTTGTCAGCTAGCTTTCAGTATTATCATGTTTCCCCTTTGAAATCCGTCAAAAGGGAGACTGAATAGGGAAGCGCCGCATTATTCAAGTCTAGCTAATATGGCAACACCCATGCAACTCCTTTTGTCGATGCATTTGCAAATAAAGTGCCTCAAGGGATACATTTGGTTTTGACAGAACTATTTAATTACTCTTAAAAGCTTGGAAAGTATACAAACAGGCGTTCTTTCGTTTGGGGTTATTCGTCATTCAAGACTTTTTAAGGATACTAGACCATGACTTTTATTGACTTCCAACTAAGCATGCCTCAAGATGTTTGTATACATTAAAAGTTCATGAGCGTACTGTATGTCACCAATTTCATACCCAGGAGGTAAACACTAGAATAAAACCAGGATATATATATACAGTATATATATATATATTTATTTATTTATTTATTTATTTATCCAACTCTGATTAAAATAACAGCTCACCAGATGGTCTGATCAAACCTATGGCAGTGCTCATACGGGGGCGAAGCACTGACCAATGTTCCCTTTGGAGCGGAAACATGGCTACATAGAAATGGGATCCTCTCCAGAAATAAAAGGCTGAAGTTAAGTGATTCATCCTGAAGTAGAGCTGAACAGGCCTGAAAGCAGTATTCAGGAGCCACTGACTCACACTGTGGAGGGGTGACCTTAGATCAGATGACGGGGGTGGAATCGCCGTGCTCCGCACTGAGGTGATACTGAACAGGAGCTCTCAAGGCCCCCTTGTCTGACCGATTCATCCACACACCTCCCCCTACCACCCCTCAGTCGCCTCCTCCCACAGAGGTGATCCATCTCCCTCTATCACTGTCTGTCTGTCTCTACAGTATTTGTTCAGCCTGCCAATCTCTCAGCCTTACTATTCCAATCACTGTGATTACATTTCTAATTCTAACGCTGTTTTAGGTTCAGTATTGATTTGGCAACACCTATGGTGCTTATACATGCTTTGAATTTGAATTATTTGTAAGGGACCATGATCTAGTGTCAAGTTACATGTATGCAAATTAATATCATAATAAAAAGGTTTGTGCAATATTTATGTATATCACCAGATGACAAATGTAGACATTACATAAAATAATCATAAATGCCTATGAATGGTTAGCTCCTAAAACTGATGAGCAGTTGGCACTTTGCATTAATGTATGAATGCGTGTGAATGGGTGAATGAGATATGTAGTGTAAAAGAGCTTTTAGTGGTCAGAAGACTAGAAAGGCGCTATATAAGTACAGTCCATTTACCATTCTTATCCTTAGGATCAGTATTTGTGATGAACATATACATACAAATGACATATAGACTCTAAACACGCTGTGTAGGACGCTGACACAGATCCAAAGCTTCCATTAATGACAAAACTGTTTTGTACAAGCAAATGAACATGTAGCATCTGTTCTGTCGGAAGAAGCCAAACTGTCAAACATGTGCTAAATGTACTGTGAATGATGTTGTGTACTGTAAATAGTTTGCTAGTTTAAACTCAAAATCAGTCAGTCCTTCCCTTTTTTATGAGTTAGTTATGCCTGTCTGAATCAAATCTTGAACCACCAAACCTTATCTTAAATTTGCTTGGTAATGTCAATGGTTAACTCCTAACCGTGACACTATGTAGCGTTTGAAAAGAACAAATAAGACAATTTCCTCCTTTCCCCCTTCCTCTGAAATGTTGAGGACAATAGTTTGCTGCGGCAGGGAAACATTTTACATTATCTACTTTTCATAGCTTTCATTTTGTCCTTGTCCTAGAAATTGAATTGCTAGGATCTGAATATTCACATATATACAGCATGTGTGCCAAGTGTTATTTATTGAATCTCATTGTTGCCATAAATAAACAATGAGGTCTCAGGATACCAAAGGTCCATGTGAGTGGTTCAACAGTTGAAACCACAGTGGTGTTGCTGCCCTGCGTGGAGGAAGAACCAAACTAAAAAAAAAAACGCAAGGAATTCAGACCACACCAGCAGTAGCTCAATTTACTTGTTTTTATTCATAGTCTGCATAGGGGTTGTAAATCAAAACAAATCACACTTTATTGGTCTCACGGGTTATGCAAGCGATTTTTTTACGCAAACAGACATGAAAAAAACATTAACCCTGTATGACCGATGCTGAGTAAACTTATCTTTTCTCTCTTCCCACTCTTTATTCTCCCCTCCTCTCTTATCCCCCCTCTGAACCTTCTATCTCTACCTGTCTCCTCCTCCCCAGTTCTAGCGCTTCTGAGGGGGGCCTTCTCGATTTCCCTCCTGCCTAGAAAAATCAATATTGGGAGGCGGCCTAAAAGACCTTTCACAGGAGTATTACAGCACAGCCTGGCGCTCCGATAAGCCTCCTGTTACGTTCTCTCGGGACGGGGCTGGCCAGGCTCGCGCTCCCCTCCTGGGGGGGAAAGCATTCTCCTCTGGCCGCAGGGAAGAGCGCCATAAAGGGCAAGACATGGATCACAAGTCTATTGGTGTGGGCTATTAGTAACCTTAGAGCCCCTGACCTGTGACTAGGGTCCTGTGCTGATTCCCACACACACACTCACAGACAGAGTGGGAGGGGACACGCACAAAAAGACAGTTTATGACGATAAAGAGCTTTGTCATGCATTCAAGAGAGTGGATAATGCGTTTTTTTTTTCTTGTGTGTTGTTAATGTATGCGTCAACACAGGAGAGCAGGGAGCAGAGCATTCACAACCTTGGCTTCATGACGCCCTGTCACTACCTGTAATGACTCTTGTTGTTGCCTGCCCTCCCACACACACACAGGATTGTGCCCTACACACCTAGACACACCTGAAAGAAACCCACACCCACATACCATTCTCACAAGTGTGATTCATGAGGACCAAATGTGAGAAAAATGTGCACAAAAACAGCTGTCCAAAGTATGACACATGCTGACACATGTTGATTGACTGTATCAAAGTCTTACAAAGTGTTACACTTTGCATGACAGTTATATCAGAATCAGAATCAGAAATACTTTAATAATCCCAGGAGGAAATTATTTAACTTATTATTTTAATTATTATTTACAAGTCCTATGAATTGATCACTCATCCTTCTGGCATTTAAAAGGCATTCACATGGAAGTAGTATAAATAACATAACATAATGAAGTTTGCCAGCTAACTTTTGGGCTGTTGAGTGGATTTTGCAAATGATAAATGAGAAACTAAACCAAATTTCTGTATTATACATAAATATTTGAGTCATTGTGACGTTGCCTCATTGGGTTTAATATCCGTTGTCTTGTAATGTTGGCATTGGAAGCTTTCAGGCTGTTGCTACCACTTGCACACATTACTGTGTTATTTCTGGATAAGAAGTTAAAGCCCTTTCCAAAGTGACTCCATTTGAACTGCTGTTTGTCAGATAGAGTGCTATCATGATTTATTTTTTTAACGTTATCTGAACCAGAACTGGTGGAGAAACATTGAGACACATTTGTCTTCACTTGAGACAAAGCACAAATTTTTTTCAAAAATAAAAAAAACAACCTCCTTTTTGAACACATATCCAAATTGCATTCATGCAAACATAAGGGACTGATCCATCAAGTGCACTCGCACACTGTGGTCCAAGTTCAGCTGGCTTACAGTCACAAAAACAATGAAAGGTCTGGTTGCTAAATGCTCTTCCTTTATCGGTTTGTGCAGCTGGGAGCCGTCTGAGGGGAACAATGGAAAAACGGAATCTCCTAACTATTACGTGGAAACCAGGGAGGTTATTAGAGTTGGCATCAGGAGAGAGTCCTTCAGGCCATGTTTACAAAAAAGGAGAGAATTACTTCCAGAGAGACTGTCTGTGAGCGATGTATCTCAATCAGCAATGAGCAGTGTTGGGCATAGTTACTTTGGAAAGTAGTTAATTAGGTTAATTGAAAAAAAAATTGAAAACCGTTTGCAGTGACTCGCACATGCTGCAATTTAACTGACACAGACACACAGCCTCCTTTAAATGCACCAAGACGTCCTGACAATGAATAACGTCAGTCATCCAACCAAATTAACAGGAAAGACAGTCAGCAAAATGCCACATAGCATTTTATTAATTCATTATTTTTTGATCAGTCAGAACATAGGTAACTCCTGAATTTTTTTTTAACCTGAATGCAGTTATGGAAGTGCATTTAAGTGCACTTAAGTAAACACAATCGGAGGTAAACAGATTCAGAAGATTCAGATCCATTTAGAAATTAATGACCAGTCAACAATCTAACAGAAATTTTAACAGCTGCCTCTATGTCACACAAAAATGATAACAGGCCGTATAACACAAACAATAAAGTTGCTCACTGGCACACGGGCAAATGACTGTAGCCCAATAGCCGAACTATGAAAATACTCTTCATGTGTCACAGGCCTAAATTACCATCATCCACTTACATTTACTCTTCAAAGTAGTAGTAGGGCAGCTGTGGCTCAGAGTTAGAGCGGGTCGTCCACTAATCAGATGATCGGTGGGTCCCCGGCTCCTCCAATTTGCATGTCGAAGTGTCCTTTGGCAAGATACTGAACCACAAATTGCTCTCGAAGGCTGCGCCATTGGTCTGTGAATGTGTATGAATTGTTAGCTCCTAAAACTGATGAGCACTTGGCACCTTGCATGGCAGCTAATGCCATCAGTGTATGAATGTGTGTGAATGGGTGAATGAGATATGTACTGTAAAGCGCTTTGAGTGGTCGGAAGACTAGAAAGGCGCTATATAAGTACAGTCCATTTAGCATTTAAGTGATTAAAACGTAGCAGAAGAAGATTTTTGAAACGTCTGTCTGATAGTCAATTTCTCTTAGGAGTGAGAACGAGACTCCCGAGGCGTCTCGGAGGAAAAGCCTCTCCACGGGTGCGCTGGAGGGTGGTGGGGTATTGAACCGCAGACACATGCGCAGGTGGCACAGTACTGTCTGACAAAAAGCAGGCCGCGGTCGGAATTTTTCTTTCCTTATCCGGAGAAATTCTTAAAGCAATGGATTACTTTTAAATAACAAAGTTACTGATTACTTACCGCACAAAACTAACGCGTTATGATACACGTTACACGAAAAAAGTAATGAGAGTACTCTAACGCGTTACTTACCGTTACCCACAACACTGGCAATAAGCCATGGATATGATATGGTCCTATCTGCTCTGCTAGTAGTCCATAAACCTTGGGTACTAACCATGGGTACTAACTTCTGGTGATATATCTACTTGATATGTTATCACTCTGCCCAAAGTATTTTTCACTTCCTCTTAGCCATGTTTCCTTGTTCTGTTTCATTGCAATTGTGACCACAATCAGAACCTGTTATCAGCTTCCTGTTACAACACTTTGGAAAATACCTAAAGCCACATTCAGAGGCTTGAAGGACTGCAATTGTAGACATAATAATTCAAAGGGGAATCAAATCACTCATGGCCATGGAAGTGCCCTTTCAACCAGGCTGTTGTTCTGTCAAATTCCCTGCTTGTCCAGCATGATGGACGAGACCTGCGCGACTCTACAAAACAGCTGAGCCACATGTCATTCCACACACTATTGGCTGAGGTCACTCGACTTGTTTATGTCACGTCTCGCACAGCACTTAAAGTCATGCCAAAATCACAGTCAAGGTCAAGGTAAACTTTACTCCCCCGAGTAGGGAGATTTAAATGGTCTAGGGTTTTCATATAGTCCACCTAGACCTGATGAAGGAACAAAATAATTGTTGGGGTGATACAGGCCACACCATAACCCTCCATAGCGGACTATAGCAAAAATGGTTATGTAAAGAACAAAAGAATTGCTAAACCCGGTTGTGCTTATTTTCTTATGCTGAATCCTTTCTTTGTTGAAATAGCTTAGGTGGAACCTGTCATGTAGAAGCCAAGTCATTAACGATGAGCTCAGCCTTACTCAAAATAAGGTCTTTACACAGCTGAGCAGCTGTCATGTGGTCACACTCAATGATCTTGGTTGCACATGTAACTAAACATAAAAAATAAGCCAAAGGACAGGATGCTTAGGACAGCAATGACAAAGACATAATACATTCAAACTGCAAAATTTCTGTAGTAAGAACATTTACTGTCTATGAACAATTGACTTTTCATGGCCTTACTGTTGTTTCCTGATAGCAAAGATGAAAGCATAACATTGGTCAGTGTGATGTATGTCCTTGGCATCCACAAAACAGTTGATAAACACATTTCATGGAAATCCCAAACCACTAGCCAAGTAAAACAAACATATGAGTGCTTATGTCTCAGTATTTAGCTGATGAAAAACTGATGGACTCCTGTCCAATGTCAGTACAAAAAACACCAATCAAACATGAATGCATCCAGTGGTTGTACTGCAAGATACACTATGGGAAACAAAACAAAAACTTGCAGCATTGTGTGTTAGAAATAGTTGCTACAATGGCATTACAAATCTATACACGGTATCATTAAATGAAGCTGCTACACCTGTCAAACATAACGCAGCTGTGTCTATAATCTATTTTGTGCCATATAACAACCCAATACGGTGACACTGATTGTACTTCAATCAATGGTGCAGACTAATGAATTGTTCAAAGCCAGAAATGTGTTGTTCAAATCTAAAGCTTACTTTAATTTAAAAAACAATAAAACAGGCTCACTGTTGCTCTCCTGTCAGTCAATTAACTGAAGAACAAGTATAGAACAGTCCTACAATTGTCCACTTAGGTATAGAAGCACTAAAACTATCATTAACATTCTTCAAGTTTACAGCTTAGTGTGGGTAGTGCACAGGTGTGCTGTGCTGGAAAAAAAAAAAAGACTGGTGCGTTTTTTTGGTTTTGTTACGTGTGATAAATAATAATAGTGTTGAGTTACTGAGCATAAACAGTATAATAATAGAGCTGTTGACAACCAAAAGGAAAGTGAAACCTTTCATTTCAAACATTTCTGACAGATTGGTTGGTACATAAGTTGTCATGATAATAGTCTAGATGCATTTAGAAGTTTTTAGAAAGTAGAAACACCAAGCAGAAGAAGGATCAACTGAGCCTATACTATATTTCAGCGAGTGGGCTGATTGTCCAGTCAGGTGTAGTGCAGGTTTAGATAATGATGTCACCAGACCACAAAAAAGAAAGCAGAAATGGTTTGCTTGGTTTGTGAGGTTAATTGGAGAGGTATTCATAATACAATCAATAGTTCCTTTTGAAATGTGTTCGATAGAATATGCATCTTTATAATTATTCAGTTATTATTATAGAAATATTGATAAGAAACAAGAACAATTGTGACTGAATATAACAGACTGACAGTTTTGGAAGCAGATCAGACCATGCAATTAAAGAACAAAACATCTCAGCCTTTTGAACATTTGGGATGTATGATTGAAAAATCAACGATGTATCAAAACCAAGGAAGTTTCTGTTTATGTGGAATGTGCTAAATCTTGCATGAAAGCAATAACATACCCAATGACCTGCTAAAACGTGAGATATTGGCACCATTGTGAAGTGGCCATAGACAGAAGGCCGAAGGCTAAGTACTCCCTCTGGTGTAATTGCTTTATTAAAACATGGTCACAAGGGAGCTAAAAAGACTTACATTTTATGGTTATGCTCTTCTGGGAGAGCTGAAACCTTCAAGACAAGAGATGTGATTTATCAGTGAACATTTTTTTCTTTAACGTCGTCAATCTGACCATAACACATCATTCTAGCCAGCTTTTTCCCAAGTTATCCTTGGAGCTTAGTGTGATTTAGTGAATGAAATTAGACGATTTAAGAAAAGTAATCAGCAGTCAAGCAGACAAAAGCCCTTAGAAAGCACTTGAAGGCTTGGAACTTAGATCAATTGGTAAACCGAAAGTTAGGTCTTTTGGCTCTGTTTTAAAATCAGGCTACCACTGTTTGAACTGGTTTTGCACTCAAATTGTTAGAACAGTTTGTACAACTTGTAGCTTTCTTTCCCAGGCATGTGGGTAATTACATTCACCTTAAATGTCAACAGCTAAGCTATTTCCCCCGAAGCAAATGTCTGCAAAGCGAGAATCCATTGAGGTAAATGCCGCTAGGTTCAAAGCTTCATTTAAAATTCCTGAACAACAAGAAACAAACCAATAAACAACACTTGGATACGTGTACTTTATTCATATCTCATATATGTTTCTTTACATTTATACAAAAATACAGAATACAGTAGAGTTTTCACCCAGAATACCAACTGGGTAATAATTACATTTGCTTTTTGGCACCCAGACTTATTTCCTGCCTAGAGCCATATGATTCACCCACTGAAGTGGGATGGATTGGATCACTCGAGCCCGAAAGCACTGTTCAGGATGCAGCTCTACTCACTCTTAGACCGCACAACAACCCACATAAAAACCGTATTTCAGGGCAGTCATTCTTTCGACTCCGCATGAAATTGCTCAATTTCTGGCTTCTATGCACAGAGGCTTACAAAGACAGGAAAATGGGACACCATGATATTTTTTTGGATTTTTTTTTTTTCACAGCTTAGACCTGTTGCAGCTCATGATATTCATAGACTATGTATAAAAAGCATCTTTTGACATTGTATACCTTGTTTGTTAGACTAGCCTGTGTCTCTGTCAGAATACTGGGCACTGCACATAATAGTATTTATGTAGAGAATTGAAACCTAAAGATGTTTGAAGAGAAAGTCTCAGGTCTAAACTGCCATAGATAGCATGTTCCAATATTGTTCAAAAATGCATTTTTGAATACAAATATTTGCCTAAAAGCTTTAAGAAAATAGTACTTTAACACACTGGTAATTTCAAATATTCCCACTAAAAGTACTGTTGCTGTGGATTATATGAACACCAATGTGGTATACTTTATCTAACATAAACTGAGCTCTAAAATGCCATAGAGAATATGGCACAGGTGATACATTGCCATAAATAGTGATAATAATTGAAAGTGTACTTCAAAAATGCATTTTTAAATGAATAAAATTATTTTGCAGTTCAACACAACAAACAATACTTTACCACACCAAAGAATTCCAGCTATTGATGCTGAAAGGTGCCGTTGCTCTGAACTATATGAACACCAATGTGGTATACTTTTTTCAAAAACAGATAAATTTTTTGCGCAACATACTCTCATCTCCTAGAAGAAAAAATCCCAATATATAGTCCCAAATACACATGAAACAAGCAGAGTTAGCAGTTGAAGTGTTTTCTAAAGGTTACAAAGAATAAAATGTAACCCATGGACAGAAATCCTTCAATTCACTTACTGAACCACTGATTTTCTGTCCAAAGACTGTCCAAATCACAACTGGGCACAGGTCAGGCCAACTAAACTGTTATGGTTTTTAAATTAATTAAAAAAATAAAAAAAAAAGAAAGAAAGAAAGAGAGAGAGATTGCGGGATTGTATCTATTAGGTGGTGACAATATTCTAATCTGTCCTGTATTGATCTCTCCACTTTTTGCTACCACACAGAAGTATAGATAGGCTTTTGACATTTACACACAGAGTCAATTATACTAATCAAACAAGGCACAAAACCAAGAATGGACATGGTACAACGTAAGACCACAAACAATGATAGAAATACTCAAACTAGATATAGAAACAGATGTTTGTGTCCTGCCACTTTGTCATTGTCAGCTAGTTGCAGCAGGGCAGCATGATAAGAAAGGTCACAGCCAGCGTGCCCTGTTCACATTCCTACCAATTTACTGATTGTCATTAATACTCTTAATGATCTTAATACCTTTAATCCATAAGTGATCTAATTGGCTTTGGGCAAGGCTCCACGGGAGTTAATAGATCTTTTAAAACCTTTTCTCCTCACAGCTCTGATAAAATCGGTTGTCACTGAGAAAGGAGCACCTTTCTCCTAACTTATCAGGTCTGAGAGTGCATAGCTGAAAATGGGAGGCGCTCCTTGATTCAACATTGGAATGAGCCTGAGGGCTTCTGCAGTTGCCATCCCCAGACACATGGACACGTAAAGAACCTCATGTCAGCTGTTTGGTTTTGACTACCAGTAAATTATTCTCTGCGCTTCATATAGATCTTTGTATACGGGAGAGAAACAACTCTAAAACTCACCACGCTTCTTTAAAAAAAAAAAAAAAAACTTTTTTTGGAAAGTTACACCATTTTGTGACAGTTGAGTATGTGAAGGAGATGGTGGTGCACTTCCTTTAACAACGTATTATGGCGCAACTTTAAGGCAAAATTGATTGATTTAGGTCTGCATTTGCATTCCCATGTGTTGAGCTCTGTGGACTGTGAAAATAACTAAGGTGCATGTCTGTAAATTTTATAAACAGTGGTATCAGCCTTGAGCAATTCATTAGCCTTTGAATCTTTATAAATGCACCAACTAGCTTTGTCAGATTGTCTATAATGGCTTTTATTATGCAAGCACAACACTGATACTGGACAAAGGAAAGTCACTAAGTACAGATTACACCATGTGAGTCAATAGTCTAAGCTAATGGGTCAGATGTGTGTATGTGGTCATTCAGTGAAGTCAGGATTTGTGAGCTTGATTTAACATTTTATATCAAATAGCCTTTGTATATTAAGTCTTATTATTTCTTTTTTCTGTTTACAAACTGTGTTACTTCCTTTATTCCTTCTGCAAATCGGAGTGATTTCTTATTCTATTATGGAGGAATGGCAATCAAAAATTTCTCCCGTAACAGTATTTGCCTTGCAAGCATAAAGGTGTGATAAGTAAAAAATAAAGGCATTGTTGAGCTAACATTTACTATGGGAGGCCCATTGCTGTGTCTGACAACTATGTTCTGAATTCACCTTTCAAAAACAAAAACAAAAACAATTCTGGATCCACAGAAGTCATCCCTGATACTCATTTGCAGATGTCAATGATCTAAATGTAAGTTAGTCAAAGCAGCATATTTTGTTTATGTGTTTTTTTTTTGTTTGTTTTTTCTCCACGTAATCCATTCACACAACCTAAAATCACCCGAGTCATATACACTGACAACATCATATGAGCAAATGTAACTTGTTCAGGAATGTGTTTTTTTTCTTTTCTTTTCTTTTTTTTGTTTTGAGTTTACGAGTATACAGATTTAAATGTGACTCATTAGTAGAGGTGCTCCTAAATGATCGCTTGAAACATTTCAGTTTTATCAACAGCAGCAGCTCAATGCTGCCACCAATAAATAAATACATCATACACTCCTCTGTGGGTACATGCCTAAACCAGACAATGTGACTACACCTAGGATGCAATGCAATGTTTAAAATTATATTCTTTGGGAAACCCCCTGGACTATGAGGAAACTGTTGAGCTGTTGAGGATGTGGTTAAGTTGAGGGTTACCAGAGGTAGTAATTCATGCCTCAGTTTCATACCAGAGATAACGAGTGTCAATCACTCTCTGATGGTTGTTTGCAGAAGAACTGGCAGGCCCAAAAAATGCAGGCAGACTGTAGCAACGTGTGAAGAAGGAAGAGTTCCTCAGAAGAGTTCATGATGCAGCAGGTTCTGATGACGATTCGCAGGAGCCAGAGATTCCAGTGGGGTGGTTGTGGTGTGATGTGGGGGTTTCTCTCTGTGTAGGTCTCAGTCTTTTTCAAAAGCATGGGGTTAATGCAGTCTTACATGAAAGGCAAGCTTATCCATATGGTATCAGGCGTGGTTTAACCAGAAGAGTCATAGCAGTCTGCTATCATGAATCTGGACAGCGGTCAACAACGGCCCTTTTACCTCTGAGATCTCACTATGGAATTCAGCTTCATGTTTGTTTTTCGTCACCTTTGGACACCAACAGGAGAAAAAAGTAGAGCCCTTTGAGAAAAAAAAAAAGTGTGGAGAGACCTTTAAGACCTCAGTGGCCAGCAAAGATTCTAACAAAGATTTTCTTTATTTTCAAAACTGCAAGAATGAATAATGAATTTGGTTTTGTCGATCTAATTTAACATGAAAAATCTCACCAATTATGTTGAACATCGAAGGGTAGAAGCATTACACTGGTTCAATGACGTTCAACTTGTTTCTGTAATTGGACAGAGAGAAAGATATTAAACACTGAAATTCACTTCCCACACAGCTAGATAGATCAGTGAAGACTTGGCTGGTGTGTGCAGGGTCAACAAGCTTGTTGTCGTGGTTAACCATGACAGTGCCAATTGAATTACTGAACCAGGTAAGCCCCTAGATTTGATATTTTAAAAGCATGTACTTCTTATATCCATGGCCAACCCTGGATAACCCTAACCCTGACCTGCTGGGATTGCCCTGAGGCTGAAATGGGCCCTACTGAAGGGCTACGGCTATGGTTTAGTATTCTACTATTTTCGGGGGACTCACAAAAGACAAGATACAAAAGAGGCCAAAGTATCCAGACTTTTGGTCTGTAGTATGGGTCAAACTCCCATAAATCTGGATACTGATTCCCAAAACGTAACTGAAATGAATATTGAAATGAATTAATCTTTCATTGGGCTGCTTATTAAATGCCCACTTTCTTTCAAACCATTGATTATTATTATTTTTTATTTACAACCATTGATGCCAAATTGAACTAAGCTAAACCTGATAATATCAAAGTTATTCTCGGTATATCTTAGCTCCGGTGACTTTAATATTGCAATATTTTTTAATTTTCAATAACTCTGAAGTTTGAAGAATCCACAGTGTTGTTAAGAAGCCTATGCTGCATATCTGCCATCCCAAAAATTGATTGATGCTACCAAAGTGCATCAAAAGAAACATCAACATCACAAACCTCTGATAGAAAATACTCAGATATGTCGATAAATAATACAGTTTTTCTCCTCTCATTGTGTGCAAGCCATTTTGAAGCCAACAACTTTGCACAGGCACTTGTGAACATACAGTGAGTTACATAAAGGGCAACTGTAGAAATAACATCAACAAAAAGAGAAAATAAAGCTCACTTTTCCGATATTTCAGGATCTAGTTGAGGCGCATTCCCTTCTCTTCCTGTGAAGAGTCCATCTTCACCAGGATTCTGTTGAAGATCGTCTTCGTTCCTCCGTGATCGGACCTTGGGGTATAGGAAATAATTTTTTATTTTTAACACTTTTAAACCTCACAGTTTGCAACGGAAACCACCACAACACAGATCAACACAGTCTGCACAGCATCTGCAGAAAGCTAAAAGGCCGTTGTCATAAATTGAACAAAGCAGTATCTCCCGACAATAAAATAGGCCAAAAGTCATCTCAGGAAGTTATACAGCTTAGTGTTAGGGGTCAAAGGTCAGCTCACCTTCCACACAAGCAGGAATACCAGGGCTATGAGTGGAATGAACAGTAAGAAGAGAAGGCTTCGCTCCACCACCTCAGGCAGGATCCGCGGTTCATGAGCTGTAACAACAAAACAAAAAAACATCACTTTCACCTTTTTAGTTTCATAGGTTTTTCACTCCTGAATAAAAATAGATAATTAACTTCTCCTGAGTGTCATCAAGTGTTAACAACTTCTTTCTTCCATCTTTTAATATGCTACTTTTCATTAAGCACAGTCTACAGATTACTTTCACAGGAAGAAACAATAAAATGATAAGCCACCTTCAGCTGTTGATTATTAACATCAATTTCACCTGCGCACGGAAAAACCTTTCCCTTCAGCATCTTCACCTTCACCTTCTTCTCTTTAAAGCTATATCCAGTTACCATGTTCTTGTAATCCATCCATGCTGACATAAATACATGACACCAGATGGCTGCAAAAAACTAGAAAGACTAAGACATCTTTTATCTGTTCTTCTCCATGCAGGACAAAGAGCCTTCAGGAAACTCATTTCACTGTTCTGTTACTGCAACCAGTTTATAAAGTAGTGGAAAGATGATCACATTTTATGAAGTACTTTGACATCGTATATGTTGTATACAATATAAAATGTAGCTCTGTGTAAGGAGGGGGGCGGCCAGATAAGACAAGACATGAAGACACGGAATGTCATGTGGAATTTGCCCCACAGTGGGCCATTAATCAAGTGGGGTGACTTGGTCTAGAATGTGACAAAATACTGTATCTGGCAAAATCTGTCCTTTTGACACACCAGTTGGGCTGATTTTACAACCCAAATCGCAGAGCTGACACTTGTTTTCTCAGAAATTTCTCAGAATTGCAGACTTACGTGGTTTGCAGCCTGTTGTACACTCGTGTTTACTGGTGGACGTGTTTACTAGTGGAGAGGGAGGGGAGAAGAAAATAAGAGACGAGTTGGTGAGTTTGGGGTTACGAGAGGAGACATGCAAAAATTGAGAGGAGGGATGAAAAAGGGCGGACTGTTAGTACAGTACGATGAAAACATTTCATTGTCAGGTGCTAAGAAGTCAACTCAACACTGCCTTTTTTTACCAACCACCCCACCCCCACCCCACCCACACACACACACACATAAAAGATCTGATCCGACCACTCTGGCAAAGAAAAGCCAAGCGCTTGGGAAGATTGGAAGATTGCTCTGTAATCAACACGTATACAATCAGGTTTCGGCCCTTTTCTTCCTTTTCACATGTGCTGCCTGGGGACATCTTCCCTCAGTCCTGTGACTCAGCTGTGTCTCAATGGGCTGTCTAAGCACTGAGACCGTTTTTGAGTTTTTATCTAGCAAAGTTCTTGTGAAGAAATAATGGTTCCTGGATTAAAAGCTTCTTGAAATGGCCACAAGAGATCTGTCCTAAATAGCGCTTCATTCACAATAGTCCAAAGAGAAGTGAGCTTGTGACTGGAATGTTGCTCGTTTGAATCTGTAGACCGGCTCAGAAAATGTGTGTGGGAAGTGTGACCTAAATCGCCGACCACTGCTAATGTTCTCCACAATAATACGCTTAGTGGTGGTTAACCCCAAATCATGAAACACACACACTCTCACTCATCACTGATGGTATCAGGCGATGCAGATAGTTTGGATTTATATGTTGAGGTTTAGAGATTTCACAACGAAAAAAGAAAATGTAAGAAAACCCTGACAAATCACACACAAAGTCTGGTTGGCAGACTGATCTTATCTTTCTCCTGACAGAATTATGGAGCTTTATTACAAACCATTTTTAAAAACTTTTAAACATCAGCTTTCCTGAAATCTGTATTTCAAACCATTGTGAAGACATAGTCTGGAGAGTGTGCATTGTTATTGTTCGGAGCAGTGAGATTGTTTATGTAGGAAACAAAATCAGTAGTGTTATGATAAAAATTGGGCTCCATCCCATTATGCTTATCAACATAAACTAAATAAAACATAATGCCAAATAAAATGTTAGTGTTCAGACTTGACCCTTCCAATGGCACGTAAAGAGACAAATCTAAACTGAGAAGAAAACATCAGCTCTGTCCAGAGTAAGCTGAACTGTGAGACCTTTAGCCATTTTTGTTATTTTATTGTAGGATCCCCTGGCTTAAAATGTCACACATGGTCTAGCACAGTTCATTGTGGGTATTTTACAACTGAACCATTTCAAATCATTTTACATCTGCTGAATGCTTGAGATACGTCAGTTCAAACTATTACCGCCAGAGATTTTCCCTAGAAGATGCAAATCATTGATTTTTCTTGTTTTTCTCTCCATAGGCTTGTCTCAGCCAGTAACATCAGTTCAGGGATTGTTCACATTGTGTATGCCTTGCTCAAAGATAATAAACTTACAACATCTAATATTTAGGCAGCGGAAATAATCTACATCTGATTCTGAGAGAAGCCGCAGCAAGATTATTATTACTGTCAGTAAAAATCAAGCATTTGCAGAAAAACAAAACATCCCAAACCCAGAGGTGGTAAATTGTTTGCTTTGACTAACCAACAGTGCAAAACCCAGACATGCCCAGTTTACGCTGGTTTAAAACTGAAGAAAGCAGCCAGTTCTTACAGTTGAGAAGCAGCTTTCTGTTGTTTCAGCACAAATGTACAGAATTATTAACAAACAATAGCATGTTTTAGAAGATCTTGTGAGTTTCCAAACTCCTAATTATCCAAAATCCATCTTCAAGTATTCACCTTTAATAGTTACTTCTGTTGTTACTGTGAGTGGTGTGGTGGGACAGGGAGGAGGATCACAGTCATCTTTATCTTCTCTGTTCTGTACAGCTATAAGAAAGTCTTTGACAAAGTCAAAGTATCGCGCTGTCTGCCACCTCTCTTTCCTGTAGTGGCACTCAAAATCATACATGATCGGATCCTGAAAAGACACAAAACACAGTTTTAGTTCATTCCAAGGGTGTAGATTAAAGAATTAACATGACTTTAACGCTGGAATCCATGATTGAAATAGCAGCAACATTTATTTTAAACAGACAGAGTTAGTGATACATCATAGAGTTTCATTACAACGTTACGTTTTTTTTTACCTCTTGCTGCCATAAAGTTTATTGTTATTGATTAAAGTAAATTATTATTATTTATTTACAATTTATACATTTAATCTTTAAATATTTAAATCAAGGTGACAAAACCGCGAGTTTCCAACAATATGAACTTACCACAGTTCTTGAGTTGAGCCGCAGTTCTTGGAGCATTTGGATGAATATGCTAATATCTTTTCTGTTGGATGAAATGTTTCCAAACTTATGTGCTAAATCTTTTAAACTCTCCTCCAAGTAGAAAACATTTAATTTTACCCAACACATCCCACCCTAGAAGAAAAAAAGGAGCAGAGACGACATAAAATGAGCAATAGCATGTACTTTATGATGATTAAGTGCATAGTGTGCTAATCCGTGCCTAAATCTAATAATCCTTCCAGTCAGTAGTTGCTTTCGTCTAAGACCTGCATTCAGCAGAAGACACAATAGTGTCACTGTACAATATTCAAAAGGTCAGCCAAACTTAGCAACAAGGTGCAGCTCAGGAAACTGTCAATGGGTTTCTTCCTGTTCTGAGTTTCAGCATTTACATATTGTGTCTGTAAGTCATGGTAAGAAGGGATATGTTGGCAAATATCACAATGTCTTACCTCTTCTTTTGGAACGTAATGTACAGGAATTTTGTAATCTTTAGGAATATTTTGTCTCTGTAAAAAGAAAAAAAAAAGAACAGAAACACTGTTAATTTTGGGAAGTCCTAAAAAGTGGGAATACAGCACATGACCTTGAATTTAAACCTGTTAGTACATAGCATGTTTGCCCTCCATTCTCTTTTTGTGTTTGCTTATGTGTTTTGTTTTTCTGTCCTATCATTAAGTTGATTTTTTCTCTTTGCTTACAGGATGTTTCATTGACCTCCTTCCCTTTTTGACCTTTGTACAAATTAACTTTGCCGATAAAGTAGGTGGTACCAGGCCGCTGCAAAGAATATGAATTATAACATGACATGTTACCAGAATTTTTTCAGTAGTGACAGATGATGACCTGATGTGTGATGTAGGTCATATAGGTCTCATATGAAAAATGCTCTAGTGTGTATTTTTTAGCCTAAATGAAATGAATTTCAGTTAAATAGTTTTGTATGGTGATGTGAGAGTCCAGCATGAATACAAAACCATAACTAGACTGAACCTTCAGCTCTTAATGTTTGAGTTGAAGTTAAAATTCAGTGTTGTTCTTACCAAAATAGAGAGTCTCGAGATGTCATCTGTCACTGGGTTGACGTCAAATTTACTTGAATGTACCCCAAGCGTGATGAACAGCAGTAAATGGACACAAATGCGTATCCAAATCTGCAAGTGAAGCATAAGACATTTTGACGATTAGTCACACCTTCTTCATACAAAAAAACACATGTATTAAAATCATTTTTAGTCTATAGATGATAAACACACAGAAAGTAACAGATTTTCCGGGTGCTGGCAGCTCAGGTTCACAAGATGAGCTTGAGTCATCAGTGAAATAAAATAACAAAAATCTAAAACATAAAAACATAATAAAGTTTAAAAATAAAAATGTTGACTGGATCATTGTTTCAGTACTGCAAAGATATGGCGAGTGAATTACAGTTACAGTCCCTCACTATAACGCGGTTCACTTTTCACAGACTCGCTGTTCCGCAGATTTTTTTTTTGTGTAATTTTGCATGCTTTTTTTACAGCGTACTGTACAGTATGAACGCGCATTGTGTTCGGCGTCCTGATTGGGGGAGAAGTGTTTAAATAAGAGAGAAATGTGAGAAAATGTTAATGCCTGTCTGAGAAAAGTGTATAAAAGTGTGTGGTTAGGGGTTTTACAGCCTTAAAACATGTATAATAATTGTAAAAATAAAGCTGATTACTTTGCGGATTTCGTCTATTGCGGGTTATTTTTAGAGCGTATCCCCCGCGATAAACGAGGGACCACTGTATTGTTATCTTAGTTTTTGACTGATCATGTTTCAAATCTAGACCTAATGGAACCAATCAGAGGATACAAGAAAGAGTCTGATAGCATGAGATAGCAGGATTCTAGGTCACTTAAGTAAAATGCACCAAGTTACTAACTAGGACCAGTGTGGATCACTGAAAGTATTCCCTAGTTAAATATGTAAATTTGTGTTTGTGCTTCTTTCACTTGCACTTATGTCACTGGATGTTCCAAGTAAGAAACGTTAGACTCCTGTAATATTGAAGTCAACCAGGGGGACCTTTGAATGTACCAGTTAAGACATAATAGGCCTTTTTCACAGCAGACATTTTGACTTGTCATAGCAGAAAGAGGCAAAGTGTTACTAACAATATTAACAATAGCTTCATTCCATTCATGTGTCCCAGTAAGCTGTGCCAGCGTGACAATGAGCCAGCATGCACAATACCCAGACACTGAATCTGAAGCATCTAAATGGCATTCAGCCATCATTCATTTTATCATTTAAACCTGTACTTTTCCCACGTGACATGTCAAAAAGTCTTCTTGTATAAGAGCCTGAATAGCTGGCTAACAAAGAGTGTTAAATGCTTTTCTGGATTTGGTCTGTTCAGGCTTGGGGCTCTTTTGTGTGGCTGTAGTTTTTGGTCATGTGTAATCACAATGCTCTGTACCTAAGAACCACTAAAGGAAGACTGAGTAAATGATTGAGTGAATGCATAAAAATCTAAATCAAATCAAGTCTTGGCAGCACTCTATCTTGTCACACCCTCATTCACCCCGTCAAGTTATCTATCTCCTACAAAATCCTCCTCCTCACCTACAAATCCCTTCTTGCTCTTGCACAATGAGACCCCCCCCCTAAAAACCCACCCTGGATCCTGCGGGTCCTCAGGCACAAGCCTGCTCACCATCCCCCAAACCAGCCTGGGGTCTTTTTGGGACAGAGCATTCTGTGTGGCAGCCGCCGCCCATTGCAATTCTCTCTCTGCAGGGATTCGCAATATTGCGCTTGAGAAAAAAAAAACCTTAAAACTTGCTCACCAAGGCCTTATGATATTAACTATGCTCCTACACACACAGTTGACAGAAACTACCTGAAACTGACAAACAACGTTATTCTGCCATTTTTTTAGACCACCAGTGCTATCTTCAGGTGCTGTCATGCAGCTGGCTCTAAGCAGATTTTTAGTGCTGTGAGAAAGGAAGATTTCAGATAACTGACAATTTAGAAATGTCACAATAATATTAACTATCACATATCATCCTGTATGTTTATACTGGTGAAGCTGAGATGCATCCTTCCAGATGTTTGTTATTTTAAGATAGTATCATAATGCGGATGTCAGAACATGCATATAAAATGTCTTGGAACATGACCTTTACTCTGAAAAGTAGAGTCTATCAACAGCATTGCTCAAATCTATTGCGCAAGTCTATGCAGCTACAACTACAACTGCTACAACTGATTAGCAGGTAGGTAGTATCCTGTCATCTAAAAGCATCTTTGGTAGAAAAATGCATTAGATTGGTTTTGTAGTTATGAATGAATGCTCAATTGTGCTCTGTGGAACAGAAGCACTACAGAGCATTTGTATGAGGAAACTGTTGTATGAACAGGAGAGTGGTTGCTGCACTGATCTCTAAATTGACAGTTGGTGAAACGTGCCAAGACATGTATCATTGTGATAACAAAAGGCGGTGAGATGCAAGCAAGCTTTAAACACTCCCCAGATTAACAAGAAGAAAAGGTGCTCAACAAATCTAAAAAATACAAAGAATGTCTTTAAGCAAGGAACAATGAATGTAAGCATAAGTTAGTTTGTTTAAAAGGAGGCTCCACAAGGCACCTTTAAGGTTCAAGGAAATAAGGAACTAATGGCTCTTTTCCAATGGATGCAGGCCTGTGACCTGTCTCTCCCTCCATGTATTTTACTGCCTATTGCAGCTGCATTGGCTTACTGTATTATAACAGTTGCCATTCACTTGGCTGACCTTCTACGACTTTGTGCCGGTCTGACCATATTATGCAATGGACTCACAATTCTTCTCTTAATAGGGATTAAGGCCATTCAGACCCAACCCAATTCAACAATTCAGTAACCTTAAAAGTGAACTTCCTCTTTGATGAATAAAGCTTTAGAGTGTTTCACAAATGGGAATCAGTGACAGGGATAAATAGATCATAGTGAGTCGAGCCATGCTTAATCTTAAACTAGTACAACAGGATTTTGTTGTTTAGTTTATTTAAGCATGGGTTTGATGACGTGCTTGCTCGTTTGCAGTAACTTGTTTCTCATTCACAGTTGCACACATTCATACTTTCACCGTCTATATTTTCTCTGCCAGTTTTGAGATTTAGATCTGCCATTTTCAAATCTTCAAGGCAGAGTCCGCCACCCACGTTCCTCCTGTTACAGTGTCTATTTGTCAAACAGAGCCACAACCGGAAGAGAGTAGAACAATGATCCATCAACAGCAGGAAAGGCCAAAGGAAAAGAGGCATGTATAGGGCAGACTGGCTGTAATTCAATTCTGTTCGAGCTTCTAGTCCTAAACAACACTAATCATCTTTCGATGGTAAAATGCAGGTGATAAGCAAGCAATGTTCTAGGAGAGATTAGCATTAAACAATCTGTAATTCATCAGTTAAGCCTCAACCTCTGGATGTCCTGAATGAAAATTAATAAAGTCAGAGATGGCCCCTTCAGTACATAAGGTTGGGCATATTGCAAGTAGCCATGTTATACCAGTTGTTCAGCAAAGCAAAGCCTGATGTTTGCCGCCAACAATCTTATAAATAAATACCACTCCATTCTTTGTTTTTAAATGAAAGGAAATGATGTGCATACTGCAAATATTTTGAAATCAGATGTTCTTCTAAATATGTTTTAACTTATAAACATGGCAAACGTCACAAACAATCTGAAGCCTAACTCTCTGACAGCACTTTGGTTATATTCAATCCATGCACCTACTTTTTATATTATCTATACTTTAAACGTGCATTGCATTGTTCCAAACCTGAACTGACTGAACGCGAAACAGTATATTGACTTGTTTTTCTCTAGTCCTAGCTGACACGTGGTGGCCTGGCTGCCTCTCTGACTGAGCGATATAAAAAATAAATTACATAGTGAATCAGATGCACTGATATAAATGATGAAATCCATGAGGAATTTTGTTTCTGAGTTCAGCGGATCAAAGTCCTTGTTTTAGTTTTGAGGGGAAGAAGACCACCAGATATTACAGCTCTTAAAATTTCACTCTGAGTTGCAAAAAAAAAAAAAAAAAAGCAGCAGCAGGCTGACTGTTTACACTGATTCCATAGCTCCATAGGCACTTTCACTGTATTGAATTTCAATGAATGGGAACTTCACTCTTTGCACTTTGCAGACACTACCCTCTTTTTCCATCCAAGTTTGTTTAAATGATGAGTCAGTAGGTGGTGGCCTCTATTGCACTCATGTTAAACAAACATCAAACTGAAAATTCTACAGTATGAAATCATTCCTGCATGTCATTGAAAACCACATAAAATTTGAATTTGTACCAAATAATAAATTAAAAAATGATCAGTTTGTTTTGGATTGAATCCTGCGCAGAAAATCTTCTGTTGAACACACTCTATATCAACAAGCTAGAGCTGTCACTCAAAAATCCTGGTCTAAGTTGTTAAGCGGTGCCACTCCCAAACTAGAAGCTTGCATTAGACAAATAGATCCTACATCGTCAGACGTTTGTTTTCTTTGCCGATGAATTTCACTTTGAAGATTACAAATTACACGCAAAATGACAGATGTTTGCCTCTACAGTACATGTGCATTGTAGTATTTATATTAAAGGCGGTAAAGAGGTCAAAATGTTCTGAACACATCTGCACCCCTCATGCTGAAAGCAGAGAAGCTGTTACTGGCAAGCAGGGCTTATAGTTACCATTCACCATCATCATTCACTTTAAAGCATATGGTCATCCCCGTGGTTTTTTTGTGAGAGAGCAAGTACAGTGAAGTAAATACGGCAGTATACGCAGCATGACGTGAGGCGTGACTGATGACAACAATATCAGGCGCCTTTTCCTGGGTCTTTATGAGGCAGATTCACAGCTCATGAAACAAGCCAGCTGAAAGCTACTAATGTTAGAGGAGCTGCAAGTTGAAATCTCACAGGAGCTCTCTGTGTTAACAAGTTGTTAAGTGGCCTTCTGAAACACTTGTGAACAGATTTTACATAAAATTTGTAGGGCAGATGGGCCTCGGGGAGTGATTTTGATGTTGCCCAGATCTGACACTTAAGTATTTAGATTTACTTTTAATCTCGACTGTGTGCAGCATTAGTGCAGGTTTGTAGTCTCCCCAGAGGGCTTCTAGTTTTCAGGCCTGAATTAAAATGTGGTAAAGAAAACAGTCCTTTTGTGTAATTTAATATTTTTTTCAACCATCAAAATATAGTTAATTGTTTCTTTGCTCCGTTGCTAGTCTGTCCTCGAGCTTTTATGGAAATCTACTCACATCTCTGGGATACTGACAGATGACCTAAGGGCCACCCTCCATTAGTGAATGTAACAATTTGCATTCACATTCATTGTAATATGTAACCCTGACCAGAGGTTCAGACCTACCAACAAGAATTTCACACAAAAACTCCTGCTGTCTCAGCACCTAGCAAATCTTTGACTTCCACAGTATGGATCTGTCTAAAATGGTCCTGTTGGACTTTGTAAAACTTTCTTCTACCATGTAAAACATCATGTTCTCACGCTTGCATGCTGTCATCTGCAGTGCTATTGATTGGTCCTGCGGGTTTACTCTTGACTCTACTGCTGATAAAGATGTGAGACTGAAAGTAAAGCAAATTCTAGAGGCAAAGTGACTTCATACAAAGTCAATGGATAGACATGAGTAAAGCGAAGACATCACCACCCAAGAAACATGCATCCTGAACGCCTTCATGAACTCATAGAGAAGCCCTCCTCTGAATTAGAAAAACTGACTTGCTTGTGAGATTTCTGTGCAAGTCACACATATCTGCACGCACCAACTGTCAGATCAGCTAGCTACAGCTAACATCTGTACCATTGGTGAACTTGCTGTTTGTTGCAAATACACAGGGACTACAACAACAGACATCTTTGTGTGAATAACAAGCTCCACAGGAAGCTTTCTGTGAAGATGGAGCTATGGAAGTGCAGACCTAGACAAAAAAGTTAGTGCCTATGGTAACTCACTATTCAAATCAAAAAATCTAAATGGTAGCAATAAGAATGAGCTGTTCGAATCAACCTTATGTAGAGCTGCTGGCGATAGATAATTGCAGTGTGGGCAAACTCAGTCCTCATAAAGGTAAGCAATAACTGTTAGCGTACTTGTAAACTAATAGCTTCCTATATGTCATGAATCCATTCAGTGGTTTTTGCCAATAAATTGAATAGGTTGGACAACCCAGGTTAAATTAATTTGTACAAGAAACACTGTAAAACAAGATATTTGAACAACCCAACTTTTGACCTACCTATATAAATCATATTGGTATTGTGTTTCACATGAATCACTGACGTATAGAACTGGCAGGTTGCCATTAAACCCATACATACTGCACCTGGGCATCGAACGAGTTAATACATGTTTTACCTGATATATTACTGCCACCTATTCACATGACAGAACAGTAGTGTTAGACACTGGGAAAATTCGCTGATAGTTTAACCATTGAGCTTCAAGCTAAGACAAGACTCCTGGCCCATGAGTAAGCTGCATGTGACGGTATGGGTTTGGCATTATTTTGGCAAATAAACACATATTTGACTTGATACAGAGGTTTTATTGTTTTATTGTTGTCAAAATGTCTTTTACACACCTTTTTTTAATTGTTTATAAAAGACACATTGAGTGTGAAGGTGTGGAAGCAGTTGAAGCATCACTTGTTATGTTAGAGCGGCTCACATTGCAACTATGTTTGTAAGAGTTGGCTTCCAGGTGGACGAATGCTAGGCAAGTTAAAGTTGGAGTAAACAATGTGTGCAACATTGGCCATGCATGGGATAACAAATAAAGGAAGTGCTCCACAAGTACGGCTCTCTGTGGTCAGAGTACTACAACCTTTACATCAGGCTGATATCAGGTCATGTCAGATTTATATAGTACATGAAAGTGGACATAATAAATATGGATGTAGTTTGTCACCCATACAAAATATAGCTTATGCCTAAAAGATGTATTATTGTAATACATGTATTTCTTGAGGTTAAACTATATTCACACACGTTTTAGAACGTAATCTAAAAGTTCTTTGAAGCATATACAACATACTTTACACATCATAAAACCAAGATGCTCAACTGAGAATTAATTCCCATCTTATCGCTGTTTTCTTTTAACAAGATGGGAAAACATCTCGGTAAATAATACCCATGCAAAAACAAATAGGTCTTGTTTCTACAAGTTCCAAAAATGCTCACTGACTTCCAACACACATCTTGTGCCAAACATATCAACAAACAACAAGGCTTTAGTGAGAAAAACGAGATGACTTGAATTCACTCATTTCAATGTTTGGCTGACACTCTCTGAGTGACCTTATGAGACTGAAATCACAGCAACACTTATTGGGAATGAAATGATTTCCCATGCTGAAAACAGACCCCTTTCACATCTGAAAAACTGTCGCTGTGTTCTTAATAAAGCAAACCAAACCACTTTCATTCTTCCAACAGCAGAACCAGCTGATATCAAACCAAAAAGAGGTCAGGCGCAACCCTCCAAACTAAAGCCCACTTGTCCGTCATTGTCAGGTGCATTAGGGCTCTCGAGGCCTGCCTGCCTGCCTGCTCTCCCTCATCATATTGATGCTGAGGATGATTACCCCCTGTCTCATTTTCCACCACCACTTTGAACCCGAGGCATCATTAGCTGAACAGGCTCTCCAGACCGCCGGCCTCGTGGCCCTCTTAACCACATAATCTCATAAAAGCGGTACACAGGACCTTGCATGACATTAGTCCGCCATGGCAACGTGCAGCCTGTTTTGTCACAGAGATGGATATTTTATCCTAATCTTTTGCCTGGATCATTGTTTTGAATTTTGCCATGTGATATTAGTTCCCATGTTTCATAATAGAGATTAAAATGGGGGCAGATGATTGAGGCTTTGCAAAGAAAAATACCAGGATGCTGTTGTTGACTTGATGTTCTGGAGTTGATCCAGGCTAAGGTTAACCAAAGCTTTCAAATTAATCTGTCATGCATGGGTGGTATTTTTTGCAGTCTTTGTGGGGATTTTGCAAAAAAACTAAATATTAATATCAACCAATTACTTTGCATTATGTAATGAAAGAAAAAAACATCAGTGTTTATCATTCCTACTCTGTTCCCAGCTGCAATCTTTCTCCCCTGATTATTGAAGTGTTTACAATATTTGTTGTTCATGACTGTGTTTATATCAGTGGCAACTTTTTCTAGTGTGCTTCATGCTGTCTCCTGACTTGGAAAAGATCTCAGTCACATGTCACTATTTAACATCTTGCAATGGATAATAAACTAGATAGATAGATAGATAGATAGATAGATAGATAGATAGATAGATTCATTCTCTAAGGAAATTTTCAGAGGCATAAACCTCACCATGCTGCTTAAGTGTTTCTTATCTTATCAAATGTCTTGACTTTTGTGTTGAACTTACATAATGACTTTAAAGAGTACCAGAAGCTTCAGTGCAACAAACAGCAGAAGAAAGAGGCTGAAACAACAAAGCATTGACATGAAAAGTGGAGAGGTGTTAGAAGTGACTACAGCTCACTTACTTCAGGTACAAATTGAATTAGCCTCTAGAACATTCAGTCAGCCGCGATTACACTGAGCCGCACAGAATCAGACTGGTTGTGCAGAAAAAACACAACTCAGTGTAAATGTACCTTTCAGAACGTCTGAATGTCTAAAGTTTCAAACTGAGCAACGGAAGCTTCTTACAGACAAAGGAAGTCTGTCAACATCAAAAGCAATGCATGGCTTGAGACAGCAACCACAATACAGGGGGATATTTCCTACAGGGAAAACCAATACCCAATACCAATACCTAAAATCTGGGTATTGCGTATTGATTTAACACCATTGCTCTCTTTTCATCAAATAAATAGCCTTGAATAACAACTGCAGGCAACTCTGAATTCAACAATTTCATGCACTAGGGGTTCTGTGGTGTGCGGAAATGTTACAGTAATGAATGAATTAATGTAACTTATTGTAGAAACAGTAATGACATTGATGAAAAAACTGTTTTATAGGGATCTGGCTGATACCCGATCCATTTAATAAGCTCAGAATCTAGCCGGATTTGATTGGATCAGTGTGTCCCAACATGCAAAGGTCAAATAAAGATGATAAGCATGTTGGGCGGGCAACTTGAAAAACATGATTTGACACAGAAAAATGCACCGATACCTTTGCCCTAAAACCATGCAGATGTGAAGGAATATATAACCAACACCTGGACATAAAGACAGACAGACAGACAGACAGAGACCCTGTGGCCTGAGATCAATTACACCACTTAATGGCACTGGTATTCAAAATTAACAGGCCACACAGAGCTATAGCTAATGATAGATTTTAAATGAGGTGCTCTAAACAACAGAGAAATGTCTCATTTAATACAACATGAAAACAATTTGTTTTGTAGTGTGTGTGACTAAACATATGTTGTCAAGAAAAACAGGAAACAAACAAACCTTTTCAAATGTCTAATGAGGGCAGACCTCACCATGGCTTTGGTGGAAATTAGACAGGACACCCGTTGTGTTAAACAATGGGTCTCAAGGATAGTGTGTACCAAATGTTGCAGCCTTTTAACCAAATATTAGTGTCAGTGATCTGGAGAGGATTAGGAGGTTTTAATGGCGTAAACACAAACAAAGCAAACAATGGAAACATGAAGGAAAAACAACCCGGAGGTGCTTTTTCAGGGACATGCATTTCAAACTTGGAAGCAGTAAGTGTGCTTTGGCCCCACGTTCTCCTGAAAACAACATTTGTTGCTAGAGATGAAGCAGAGGCTTAATGAGTTTACTGTGTCCCTAAGAAATTGTGACCCCTAATTACGTCAATTTACAGGACAGATACCACCTTTTCACTGCAAAATCTACTGTGTGACATAATTACCCAAATAATGTGAATTGCTTCTTCTTTAACGATGTGTTAACTTGAACAACATATGCTTGCAAGCAATTTGTCCTGTTGGACTCTAGCAGGAAATCTGATCTCGCTGCTGACAGCAGATCTGAAAGAAGGAGGATCAAGATAAAATGCACTTTATGACTGCATGCTCCCTGTTGTTTCCCTTGGAAAGGAGAGGCGTAATTTTATGTTCCCCTTACTGTCTCTATATAGCTGCATAACTTACTATGTCAACAACTGCAAGGACAGCTCTAGTTAACGTGCACTGACTTCATCAGGGGAATTTGGCTAAAAAAAAAACAAGGAAGAACGTGGAGTTGTGCAACTGTGCTTTTTTATCAGATTGACTTACAGGTCATTGCCAAGTTTTTACCGTCACACTTTCTCACCCACAGCTAAGACAGACATATAGTGTGAAAGTGTGAAAAAAAAAACAGGTTTTTGTGACGCAGTTCTTTAAATCCAATAAAATCTATTATGCCGTTTACCCTGCTAAAGGTGAATGGTGCTGCTGATGTGCCACATACCATTGTTTTTTTGTTTTGTTTTTTGTAATTCAATTCAACCATGACAGAGATGGGGGTAGAACGAGAAGAGAAAGAATGTGCAACCTACTTAAAAAATGTAATTAAAATTTGATCTTATTAAAAAAATCTTATCTTGTTAAAAATGGGAGTATTCTGTAGGAAACAAACAAAAAGAGAGAATTGTGCACTGTATGGAATTTAGGATTAAGAATAAAATCCAGAAAAAGAACAAAATCCAACCATCCTAGAACTTACAACTGCTTTTACAGTAACATCCCTTAAAACTACAAGAGTTTTTAGTTGACTGTACAACACTGCTGTATGCATAGAGCAATGTCGTTAAAAAACACATTACACGTTTCTAATATTTCTTGAAAAGCAGGTATGATTCAAACAAGTTCTAACCCCTGTATCATTTGCCTTTCCTGGCTTCTCATCATAGCTTAAGGAAGAACTGATCATGTGGAAACTGAACTTCCCAAGCAGATGTATTACTTGGTGTGAAGATTTCTACAAACATGAGTCATATTAAACCCCTCTGAATGCTCTACTCTGGCAACTGCTCTGAGTCAGATGTGTGTGGTGACAGCTCATTGCTTAAGTTAACTTTGCGCTTGTAAAAATATCCAAAGATCCTGGCTGTCCAAGAGACTTCTGTGAATTGTTCGAGCTTAAGGCTATCACACAGACGTGACTCATATAGAAAGAGCCTGAATACACACTTGTATCCACAACATGGGTACAAATTTCCTGCTTTGCCTAAAGCATGGGACGAATCCAACAATAACGTCAGAGTTTGCCACTTCAGACAAGACTGCTGCTGTAGAGTGAACGTGAAACCAAATCAAGTGATAATCCCTCCATATGCAACAGACTGAAAACCACATAAAGTTACTAAATCTTGTTTAAGTAAATACAATTAGGTCTCTAGGGGAATATTGAATTCAGATTCGTCAAGTCTCAGCTTTTAATGTAACATTATATCCTGACGTAGCCTAGCATTGCCAAATTTTTCAACAGAAAGGGTGTAAAGGTTTATATCCAGAGCTCCCTGAAAGATGTCACAGCAAAGGCTGTCAAAAGTATCGACTGTTTTTTGATACTATGTGTTTAAAACGATACGATACTACCACTTGATAATATCTATGAAACAAAAACTGATCTGCAGATCAGATCCAACCCCAGGCTGCACAGATGAAACATTATTATTACCACAATAATTAAATAAAAAATCCCAATTTGTGTGGGGGATTTATTTTTATGATAGTATTGTGTCAAAGTTACAAATTCTGGCATTGTGACACCTTAGTTGTAGCTGCTCTGCAAAAACTTGTCTCATAAACGTCAACTCTTCAAGGCCCAACAAAAACAGACTTGTTCGACTTTGCCAAAAAGTTTCGCAAGAGTGTGAAGGAATTTTCCCAGCCCCATAGCAAAGCAATGAACTTGTTTAACTAAAATGAAAATCACTCGAAACATGGCTTGATGTTTTCTAAATATTGATCACATGAGACGGAGAGAGGTTCATGTTAAAGAAGCGCTGTGGATACACGGCTGCTTTCACACTGTGCCATTATTTCTCAGAAACCACGAAATGCACTTGAATATTCTGCTTTGTGCCAGAGAGAAAACCGATGAGGAGAGAATTTGAATGAACCTTTGATGCACCTGCTGAAGTGGTTGCCAGGTTTCTAACAGTAGTGGCTGCAGTCCCTGCACTCTCACTGAGTCAATCAAATTGTGTTTAAGAGAAGCACTTTGAGAGCCACTGAAAAGAAGACACATAACACAGATAGATAAAGCAAATGCAACAAATTGGAGCTGATTTTACCCACTGTATTTAAGACACGTGTCCTTCAGAGCAGCTGAAGCAAACAGAGAAAGGAATCAACAGTATAATGAAAGAACTACTGGCAGCAAACACATAATTTAAAAAATGTGCATCTGCCTATTTTTATGAGTAACTGAATAGTGATCTAGTCTATAAATTGCGGAAAAAAGCCGAGAGCATACAGTATTCATCAGACCAATGCACCAAAACTCAGATATATGAATCTCTGGACATAAAAATCTCTGTTCAGTACTCATGACGTTTAGCAATAAACAATTTAAAGGGCACTCCATGAAGAGACCTTAATTGCAATTTAGGACGCCCATAAATCATGCAAGGCCACAAGTAGGATCTAAATTCTAATCTTGGACTCAAATATGATGTTTGAAATCTAATATGATAAACAAATCTAATCTGAGAGTGATCTAAGACAGTCTTAAGACTTCAGACCGAAGAAAATAACAAGTTTCCGTGTTAAGCTCTGGTAATTGCCTTTGAAAAACACGTCATTGTGGCTTCTGGTTCATACCTCCTGCAAACCGTGTGTGTGTGATTTGACCACTAATTTGAATGTCATGTATTCACTACTGCTTCTTAGATGCCACATCTCAGTATGTGGCAGTTAATCTGGCAGCATTGTTTTTAAATTCTCACAGTTCTTTTGGTGTGGTTTTGATCTCCTCGCTGATTTTATGGGTATACTTTAAAGCTTCTGCCACTTCCTCGTACAAAGACAAACATTCACGTGACCTCATCTGACACATTTATGACAATGACTTCTTAATGGTTTTATATTCCAGACATTACAGAAGTTTAACTGCAGCCACACACCAGAATTTCCAGGTAGGCCTATCTGCTGATAGCATGTTTCTGGCAAAATATTTTAACACAAAGACACACCTCCATTGAGGCCAGGTTATGATTAGACTGGGAACAAAGTCTAATGTCTTCAAAATGGATCTGGGACAGCACACTGAATGTCTTGTTGCTGCAGAAATAAGACATCAAATGCTCGGACACGAGGCCCAGGCTGTGTGACAGAAGAAAAATCCTCTAACTCAAACCATGTTGCCTTTATGGATTGTGCATGCTTTTACAGTTCTGAAGAAATAAAAAGTTTTTTGTTTGTGGAGGAAAAATGACTTTTAAGACTGATGCTTGTGAATTAATTATTATCATCTTAAACACAGCTCTAAGAAGCAATGTTGTATCACCATAGATCAGCTAGCGAATCACACGGCAAACCTGTAAAACTCACTGACAGGCTGAGGTGGATTCCTTTTGAAAGGTGCATATTATTATATAATAAATCTGCAGTACAGCTGTGGCTCTGGACTTTCCAGTCATTTATGCCAAAAAAAGGAATTCTCCCAGTTTGTCCTGTTTGAACCTGCATGGTGCAAATGAGGTGAGAGTCGTGCATCTAAGAGCAAACATCAGCTTTGCGTGCAAAGGGCAAAGAAGCTGTTAATTAGCTTTTCTATGACTGTACTTAACTGTGGAGGCTTTGCCATTTAACATATCAATGCTACTCTCCCTTAACTTGATGTTGTGTTTGTTGCGGATATCTGCTGCCAAAAGTTTGATCTGAGTCTTTGGTTGAAATCAAAACTTCTATTGTGTAAATAAATCCATTTAATTTATACTCAGTGTCCATTAAGTATACAGACTTTCCAGCATGAATGATGACAGGTCACACAGCCAAAACAAAACAACAACAAAAACAGAACAAAAACAACATCTTGTCTGTGAAAACAAATTAAGTGGAATTTTTTGAATGCTGAGTGAAGGTTATGAGTCAGGTAAATAAGATGTGCAGTCAGGCAAAAATTGTGATTACAACATGAGTCATAAGGTGTATTTAATATGCAGAACTGTCAGCTGATGAGCTGTTGATATATCTGCTGACAGACAGAAAAAGATTTACGGATGTGACAGAAGTTATTAACAATGGCAGCTCAAAGCAGATCAACCAGTTTTAATACTACGCTTTTATACGAGTAGATCAACTTTAGAAGCAGTCATTACTTTCTGCAACATCGCTGCTTGCCTTTGTACTTACACCACACAGCATGGTGGCTCGTACTCAGTGTTTTCTGTTTCTGTGATCTCATTGAACTACTAACACAAACCATTAACCTGAGACTTTATTAGCAGATTTAAGTCTTTATTACATCTGCTTTTCATAATCTAATCTGCCTTAACCGATTCATTCGGCTGTGATTACTGCGGAGTGTAATTCTGACACATCAACACCGTCCTTGCCACAACGCCTACCTTTTGTATGCTTCCCGGAACATGTGACGTAAATCTAATGATGCAGAGCAGTCTGTTTTTTCCCTTCTCATGCATTGCCTTCTGCTATGCCTCTCTGGATATTTCTAACTCTGAAAATAATGAATATTAACTGAATAATAAATGGGGGTTTGGCTGTTAGGTGCTAGTCCTCAGCAGGTCAGACCCGACATCAATAAAGCAGAGGCAAAGTGAGCCTACATGATGGATTTGCAGCATGCATTTTGCACTTATTTCCTCCAACCGTCCAGTGGATGTGTCTAAATCATCCTGGTAGTTAAATACCTCACCTGGATGTAAAACCTGTAAAGCCAGTCAAACAGCATGCTGTAACCATCGCTCAGGGTCAGAAGTGAAATATGCAAATGTTCTTTAGTCCTGTTCGGACAGATTTGTGCTCTTACTGCATTCCTCTCAGAAATCTCCCACAAACACTAAAGACCTCAGCGACTGATCTCTCCGGCACTGTGCAGGCGTCAGAAAACAGCGCTCCCTACTGGTGTCAAATGTTCTGTGAAGGTGTGAAGGAGTGGATGTGATCCCCCGCTTTCTCTCAAGTGCGCACCTCGTGTGTTATAGCTTCTCAGTCACCTTCATTCAAATGGAATCCAAGCCAAATTATTCACAGTTAGAACATATTATAAACACAGATGATACAACTGCTATAACTATAAATGAGTTTAATCCTCTGCGGAAAAATATAAATGGAATACGTAAATCAGTGCATCTTTTAGAAATTTAACATTTTTTACAACAAATTCCTGACAACTTACATAAAAACTGGGACAAACGCTCTACATATGAATAATATGTAGATAAGCGCTGCGGTTTAGCTCCGTCCTATGCCCGTATTCACGCGAGATCACACGGGAATCCTGAATGTACGCAAGACCCTGCGATAAACTGTGTATAAAGAAAACAACAACAACAAACAGCTGACTTTGCTTCTGGACGTGGAAGAGAATATAAAAAGCATCTGTTGTGTCATAAATGATTGTGTGTTGTTCCACTTCAACAATTAGTCTTATCGTTCATATTGAAACCCTTTGATCAATTGACTGCTGACCTGGTGCCACCTGTCATGGCGTAACGTTGATGTGAAGTTGTGATAGGCTACATGAAGTGTGCGTAACGTTGATGTGAAGTTGTGATAGGCTACATGAAGTGTGTATTATGTTTTATTTTGAAAGGGGGCGGAAGTGTATCACGTTGATTCTGTATCGGATTTCCTGTCTGGTGCAATCTGCTCTGTTGAGATTAACGCGGCTCGCGTCAAAAATAGAAGTGCTACAGAATGATAGCGCTGCAGCACGGACAGCCGCTGCTGACGCTCCGCGGCGTGTCCGGTGTGATGGTTTGATTCATTAGACTGGCAGCGATCAGCTGCGGGTGAATAAGACTTAAATTAATTAAAAAGCATAAAGGAACAGCTCTGCTCGGAATATGAATACCAGTGGCAGGGTTGCACAGATGCCCACCCTTCCTCCAGGAAACTTCAAAGACTTTGATTCCTAGACACACGCACATTCCTGTTATATAGACACATGAGCTTGTCGGGCAGGTATTAGTCAAACACCTGTTTTAAAATGTTGAGAGATGTAGTGCAGGTTAAACCTGCCAAACCCTTCCTATGGGCACATACACTCACACACGCACATTCTATACATTTTTTCTCAAATTGAGCTTGTCCAAAGACATCCGAAACGGCTCTTTCTGAATAAATGTTGCCTTCAGGTGATGACCTGCTGGTACAGATGGAGGGTGCAACCTTTCATGTCAGTAAAAGTAATAGAATTGTGCGTAATTTATTAGTTTTCTTTGCAAAAACAAACAATTAAATTCAATGAAAGACGTCTTTAGTGGTTCATTCAAGCGTGTTATGGCTCTTGCATGTCAGAATTAGACCGTCAAGGCTGCCGCTGTTCTCGCTGGAATAGTAAGCCGAGCTCTTGGACCGGTGAACACATGATGACTGGAAAGGTGGTTAAAATCTTTGGATGGAATTATTATTAGGATTATTAGTTTCCCAATTGAATACAAATATTCAGAAAAGCAGAGGCTTCCATCCTGAGCGCAAATATCTGATTGAGAGCAGTTTAAAATGGACCGAATTGCATGAAAAAGTGGATACATTTCGGCTTGAATGTGAAACAACATCAAAAGCAATCAGCTGCGTGTTCAGTAAAACAGATTTGGAGATCGCGTCCTCATTAAGAGGCGAGCAGTGAGTTGCTTTGGCTTTGCCGATGTGTGCGTAAAAAAATAAACTCTGTCCTGCAGGTAAAAAGCTGAAAAGTCAGTTTGACTGAATGTTCTACTTCCACGATAACAAATGCAATACCATCAAAAATAAAACGTAGTAAGTGACTGTTATGCAAGGTGCGGACAGAACGCAGGAGTGAAGAGCCAGACTGGTGCCGTAAATATAAGTAATTGATTGGTGAGACATTAGGAGCGCAGCACTTCCAGTGAGATCAGGGGGACGTGGATGTGACACAATGTGAGTAAACTGTGAACATGTAGAAGAAGAGTGTTCTGGTAAACGTTGCGTTAAGGAGATAAGCTGGTTTTACAGTTTGCCACCACGAGCAAAGCCCCGAAATGAAACCACATTGCAGAAAAAGAAGCGCTTACGAGGGCAATTATACACCTTATTGTTACAAACCAGCTTGTGTGTCTTTTTAAACTGCATTCAAAATATGATGATTTATTTGTTTTTGGAATAAAGGGATTCTGATTAAGTTTGACCACCCGAGAGCAGCGGGGACGTGCCCAACTGCCCTGCTACGCGCCGCAAGCCAAACCATTTCTACCGTCTAAGTATATAACAAACACAATCAGCCACTTACTTTTGACTTCTTCATATGGAACGGCAGGAGTAAATCCAGTGTGTGCGAAAGCCTATTTTATTTTACTTCTACGGGGAGGAAAGGGGTTGTCATCATCCTGTGTGCACATATCCAATACCTAAGTCAGCAGTATCCAAGCAAAGGAGAAAAAAAGCCCCCAAATGAGAAGGAAAATAAAAAAAAAAATAACGTCAAAAAAAAAAAAAAAAGATTAAATCAAACTTTTAACCTTTGCAACCCTGTATAGGCTAATGGCGTGTGGCATCTAGCCCATCTATCTACAACACAGATCCAGATACTGAGCACTCGTAGCGGAGGAGCGGGACAGCGCGCAGAGGGAGGGAGTTAAGCCTTTATAATGATGCGTAAAGAGCAGTCAAAGAGCCGCCCTCTGACGAGCCGCACTATATAGAGGTTCACTCCAAAAGCACTACTGCCAATATAAACAGATCCAACTAGAAAACAGGTTGGGAGCTTCACATTGAGCTGGTTGCTCAATAGCGCCTTTATTGCCTATACAAAGTGCTTTTACGAGGGCCATAAACACACACAGTGAAAGGCTGAGGTTATAGTTTGCATTCTTAAATTATTATAGTAATAACAAAATATAATAATAATAATAACATGATCAATGAAGCTATTATAAATTACTTAATTACTTTATGGTGCAATATGTAGCAATATATGGTGCAATATGTAGCAATATATAAGAAAATACAGTTGACTTCTGTTTTTAATGCTCTTAACTTTAAAAGATGTCCATCTCCATTCAAATGAAACAAAAACACATATAGCAAGTGTCAAAATGATCTAACATGGAAAACCTTTGAACTGCAAAAATCCCCTCCCTTCACCCACCCACCCCTGTGCATGTGCATGTGTCACTTGTGTGTAATTTATGAATGAGTGACTCAGTAACTTAATAAGTCAATGTGTATTCCTCAGCATCTATGGAATGATGGGGATTTTCACAAGAGCCTGTAAAAATCCAGTTAATTGTGACTAAAACAGCGATAAATTAGAAGCCTTCACCAAGTTATCTTCCATGATGATTCAAGTTTCTTTCATATGAATGCAACTTTGTGAATACAGAATGGTAGATGTGCACACGTACCTGTACCTCGTAGTGGAATAAACAAAATGCCTTTGAAAGATTCCAAAGCTTATAAATAGACCTTTAAGCTTAGACTGTTTATTCATATATAATGTTTTTGTTTTACAGGAATGAAACTATGTCTGTAACAATAGTAGGGATGAATAATAGTGGGATGTTGGGGGGCTTGTTGTGTGGTTTTTAGGTTGTGTTAAAGGACCAGTGTGTAGGATTGAGTGGCCTCTAGCGGTGAGGTTACATATTGCAACCGCAAGCGTGAAGGAGAAAATACAAGCGGCTGCAAAACTCGTGAAGAACACTAAAGGCCCTATCTGGAGCCAGTATTTGGGTTGTCCCTTCTGGGCTACCATAGAAACATGGCAGCTCAACATAGCAGATTCTCCAAGACCAGCTCTCTCTGTAGATAGAAAAGTTTCATTCTAAGGTTACAGAAGAACAGTTCTTATTTTCCGGTGATTATACACTCATGAAAACATACATTTTCCTAAATATTACACACTGGTGCCCATTTTGCAGTGACTTAAAGGTATTTTCTGTTCCTCTGGTGTCCTCTGGTTATTTGTGGATTATTTAATCTGTGGTTTCTGTGAACAATGTTAGTAATGTGATATTTGTATCCAGGCCATGTTTTGCACGTGGCATTAGTCTAACCATTGAGGGATTAGTCATCATTTAAGCATAATTCCATCTGCAGTGTTAGAAGAGGTATCTTCAGTTTTATCACCTGGCCCAAGGAAAGAAAGGTAAAGTGTTCTCCTTCATTGTCCAGTGGTCTTAGGATAATTAAGAGGACAAAAGCCACTTTTTTCTTTCTTGCTTCAGAACACTTTGATGAATCATCACAAAGCTTCTCCTTCGGGCCACTGACTCAAGGTGAAATGTAAGAACACGTTTGTCAGGCTTGTCTGAGTGAAAGCTCTTGCTCGGGGTGCTTCAGAAGAACATGGAAGCATGCTGAGCTTGCCAAATATTCAACATTTTTTTCCCTAATTGCTGACCACATGATAACACTGCCAGCATCATATAATTTTAATGAGATATGCATGTTGACGGATGGCATTTATTGACGGAGAAGAGTGCATTAAAACATTACAAAGTTGAAACCAGCTGAAGTAAAGACAAATTGTGTGCTAATGGGCTTATTCTGCCAATGAAATGTGTACAGACTGATTTAAAAGGTTTGGAGACATGCAGTCTGGGAAGTCTCATTAGTTAAAAAAAGATGAATGTGACTGATGTCAAAGGTTCCATGTATACATGGTATCAGGCCTCAGGTCTCCTTCATTTTACAACACTGTAAAAACGTGTTAAAGTTTTAATCCTCTACCGTATAGCATTGCCTTCTTCTTTGGATGTTTTTGGTGACACTTTAACAAGTCTGGCACCTCCTTTTTTATTGCAAATATAAATACATCATCTACTATCAATATTTCCATAATATAAGCCAAAATTAAGATAAAAGCTTCTTTAATATTTCTGTAACATCTTTATGGGGGCATGTTCTATTTAATGTACCTGAGGAAAAGCTTCTAAATTCGGAGACAAGCATTTGGCAAAGGAGCATTCAGTGCCTTTAGGGTGAAAACAAACAGGTTTGATTTTCAGTAGGTTTTGTGACTCTAAGTGCTTCAAGCATTGTCCTGTCACCACACTCATCAGAGAAGAATGAGGTGTGTAAGCGCCTCCGTGTGTGGTGGTTGTCTGAGTGCGGGTGATCTACACGTTTTTCATGTCTGGCTTGGTGCAGATGAAGAATTTGCATTTTGGACTATTTGCAGAGAAATAATAGGATTAACTACCAGACGTAGCTGTTTCATAAATGACCACAGACTAAATACAAAGCCTACCTGCCTCACATGTTCTGCTGTCTGAGAGGCATAATTACATAAATAATAAATTTGCACACTGTAAAATTCTACCGTGCCACTGATATTTATCAATGAATTAAATCCCATTTTGCAATACACAGAATTTCCTGTACTTACAATACAATGCAGACACTCATTTTTGAGTTTTCCATAATTATCCTGTGATTTTGAGAAAACAAAATCGTTTTCTCGTGATAAATTATCTTGTTATGTCAACTTTGTTTACTCGAGATAACAAGGTGAATAAAAATCACAAGAAAATGAGCTTTCTTATCACCAATTATAATCCTGTTGTAAAGTAAGGCTACACTCCATGACTGCACACTACCTTTTATTTCCATTACCGATATCAGTTTGCAATTAAATACACAACTGAAGCAATGTTTACAGTTTTGAGTAATATATGGGCCCCCGAAGGTGTGCACATTCTTTCATATTAGTGCTTGAAAACAGCAAATATCAGATTTAATAGCAAGTTTTTTTTTTTACAACTTAAAATGAAACTGAATACGTAGTCAGATTGTTTTATTCGATTTCTAGTGGCCCTAAATTAGTTGAAGCAAGTTGATTTGTATTTGATAAAGTCTGACAGCAGCCACTTCATTAAGAGTACCAGAGACACAAAATGAATATGTAGGTGCTGCTCCCTGATAAGACACACGTGCTGGATTAAGCAAGATTCTTTAAATGCTAACTGAGCATCCGCATTTATTAAAGGGGGTTACAAAATGCATTCCTGAGTCCCTAGCCTGCCAAACCCGAAAGCTTGTGTGTGTAAATGCTCACTATATTTATCACCAAAGTCTCCTTACAGTCAGTGATGAATTGCACAATTGTAGATAGTGTAATATGTTAAACATATGTGTACTACTAAGACTTTGAGTTTGGAAAGAAAACATACTGAATTTGTAACATAACTTCTGCTTTAACTGTCCAAGAAATGCAGTGTTTAATGTTCAGTAATACCATTATTTGTTAGGCTTATGTGGAGAGTATCAATACATTTGGTCAGATAAATGAGAAATGTCCAAATAAATATACATAACTGTCTAATATAAAAGGTGTAACTGTACTGTACATTTGATAAAAGCTAGTGAAAGAGAATTATATGTTTATCTGGAACTCAAAAAAGTAAACCCCAGATGATAAATGTACTGACTGATGCATTTCTTGGACTTTATCTCAACTATTTCATGGAATATTGTAAAATCTGCCTAAGCATTCATCCATATATATTCTGAAGTGTATCTTGCTCAGGACTGTAAGAGGTTGAGCCTATCATGCATCAGTGTCAGAACCCATCGTCTATCGCTTGAAGGCGATTTAGCTTCGAGAGGCAATGCCCGGAAAACAGATAATGGATATCCAGGCCAAGATTTCCTCTGCAGTCCGATTAGCAACTTGATACAGGAATGACAAGAAACACACATTTCTGCTAATCTCTATAAACAGATCTCTGCATATGAATACAGAAAAAAGCCTAACTGTCATCAGGTGATAGCTGATGCGGTTTTGAGATTGTATTTCCACCGCTTTTGCTCTTCACATGGACTGTTTACCTGCATGTAACCAAAGGCCGCTGGGCTGAGGGTCAGTACTACTCGGACTACAAAATCCTTTTTGTACCAAGTAGTAGTAGTTGCATTCATATGCAGATATCTGCATATGAATGCAAACAGCAAGTTTTTTTTTTTCATTGAACCACTTCAGTCACAACATCATGAATGCCCTCGAAAAAAGATTGTCTGAAATTGTGCACATTTGCTGAGACTGCACTGACATGCAAAAGTGCTAAAGTTCGTGGAGAGAAATTCGGGAGACAGTGTTATGGTGCAGAGATGAGGGTTATAACAGCAAGCTTTTGGCTCCACCTCTTTATTGTGGGCATTTGTGGACATATAAACTATTATTTACCTTTTGACATGGTCAATCAACGCGTGCACCCTTGAACTTGATTATGCGGTTAGACCTGATTTTGCTGAATGAAAACAAAAATCACAAAAATTTACTTCCATGCAAATTCACACACACACATTTCACCAGACACACAATAAAGGGAGGATTAGGAGCCTCTGCTAGATTTTGCTGTGGTTCTGTGTCTGCACTAAATCTTATGCAGCAGGGAGGAAAACTCTCTGAGTGTACATCTGTGTGAAAATCAGCACAGAATGGAAATCTAAAAATGGGGGGGGGGGGGTTAACACTAGCCTTGTTTAGTCCGGCTGAACTGAACCTTGCAGCGTTTATTCCTTAGCTGCAGATTATTGCAGGATTTGAACTTTGGTGTGGATCAAACAAATGCTCCCTGGCCCGCCTCAAAGTGGTTGCCTTGGATCGCCTGCAACACTGAAACAATTGACACATGCAACATAAAGCTAAAAAGTAAAAAAAAAAAAAAAAAATTCTCCTCCTGTTTTGCTGACTAGTGAACTATCATGTATGTTATCAGAGCCAGACTTATCTGAGCCAGAGTCTTCAGTGATAAGACTTTTTGATTGCAGAGCATTTTTTGCAGAGCATTTATGTTATAATCCAAGATTTCAGCATTGAGGAACTATCACGCTCCATTCATGATTTATATTGAGCTTCATTAGAAAGTTTCAGGACATTCCCATAACCATAGTAACTCATGGTGCCAGGAGCGAGGTAGAGACACAAGGCTGCAAAAAGAGTGGCAGAATGAAGCCATTTTGTGTGTTTTCACAAAACTTGACAAACCATGTCTCAAAATGAGCTAGTCAATCAAAAACTATTTGATAACTGATGAACAAGTAGCATGGGAGCATGAGGAAAGGGTTAATTGCATAAGTGTTGGCAGTCAGTCAACTTAACACTGTAAAAAGTGAGGAGCGTCAGGAACGTGACCTTTGGGTGTAAACTCACCCTCAGAGTGGTTTTAATTGAACACCTGTAGTGGATTCTTTATAGTAAAATAGTATTATCTTTCAGTATAATTCAATCCAGGACAACTACACCACACTCAAAAGATTTAGTGAGAACTAAACTAAAGCAAACTATTTTAAGTAGTTAGTCAGCTGTCACCTGTTACCTCACAACAAGAAAGTTCTGGGTTCAATCCCACCAGCGTACTGGGGCCTTTCTGTGGCCGGAGAGTTTGTGGATTAACATGTCAAGACATGCAGATTACATGTGAATATGAGCATGGATGGTTGTTTGTCTCTATGTGTCAGCCCTGCAATGAACTGGTGAGGCAGTTTGAGAAAAGGGACTGGAATTACCCCTCATTCAGGAATGTTTGTATCATGTTTATATGAATGCATGGTAAAATGATCCTCCTCCTTCTCCTCTGCTGTGTGGCTGCATTGAGTGCAAGAACAGTCACAGATGTTAATGACAGTAAAGTGAATGAAGATATAGCTGTATAATTTACAACTATATGGAATGATGTGAGCGTTCTAGCCCAAAAGGTCCTGCAGTTTATGCATACAATCCTAACTATGCTATTTCCTGTCCTGCCTGCTTTCCTGCCACACAACTGTGCTGCGCAAGCCATCGGAGCCATTGTGTCCAAAAAGGGCAACGATGCTTATAAGGCTTAACAGGCGATCTGGCAGAGGACAGTGCTAGAGCTGATGATGGAATTCAGAGCAGGTGAGTGTAGAGATCAGGCATAGGCGTAGCTAGGAGCAGGATTATGGCACTTGAGCTCCAAATATTTTTTGGCCTTCAAGCTTTATTTGATAGAGGCAGCTGACGAGTGACAGCAAATGTGGGGATGGGGAATAACATGCGGGAAAGAGCCACAGGTCGGATTCGAACCCTGGGATGGACTGAGCCTTCACACATAGGGCGGCTGCTCTACCAGCTGACCACCCCAGCAGACGCTGTTTTTAACAATTAATTGTTAAAATGTGTTTTGAGTAAGGCTACAACTAATAATCATTTCTTTATAACACCAATTGACATTGCAATATTTATTGATCCATGTATGATCACTCATTCACAGATTTCAGGCCTACAACCTAGTAGGATGTGATGAGGACTATTGAGGACAGGGATGAAATGGTTCTGATAGATATTCGTCATGACATCTGTACTGGATCACTGGATCGCATTAAATAAATAAAAATAATAATAACAATAATAAATAAATAAATAAGTGTTTTTGTCCAGTGGTCATATGTTAAACATAAAAATGAGTCATTCATCTATTTACCCATCTGTAACCACTCAGTATGTTGACACAATAAGAGTTGTGAGTTAATACATTAACTGATTAAGTTTTTTTTATTGCCCCTGAAAAACGCATTGTTATTATGATACTTTTTTCTGCCTGTTTTGAGGTTCAACATCACTTGTTGAAGCCCACATAAATACTGACCATGATGAGCACAGAAGAGCAGCCTTTAAGAATATTGAATCTTTCTGAAAAGAAATAGGTGTTGGGGTGTAACCGGCCCTCTTTGGAATTCTATGAGTCAGCCCTCAAGCTGTATTACAAGAAGAGTTTCACAAGCCAACTTGTGTCAAGAATCTGGCCAATTAGGAGTTGGGTAATCCTCAATAGCATTTGGAAATATGATATACCCATAGACACAGCTATACTGCTGCTTCAGGCAAACAAAGTCTTAATCTCTTCTACATTTAAGTTCATTCATAAATACAGAGTGTAATTCTTTTGAGCCTCAATGCGGAGCAGAAGAATGGAGAAGATCAAAACAGTAATGAAACCTTTTTAGGCCTGAAATAGTTTTGAGCTCTTTCACTAGGAGGGTCATTATTGGGCTTCATTTACTGGGACACCATCATCTCTAATATTTGCTGTGTCTTTAAAGGTTCGCCTAAAGCCCTAGTGTTTTCTTAGACTCTGCACCAATGAAAATAAGAGACACACAGGTCAGACAGGGTTATAACCCTACTGACTCAGGTAAAAGGATTAGCCAAGTAGGAAGTAGACTACAAACTATTACCAGTATGATCCTAAACCACGATTTAATGATCTATGCGTGTAATATACACCTACATGTACATGTAAATAGCAAATAGATTCAATATTGTGGATATTTGCTACGTACCTGGTTTGCATGTGGTTTGCGTGCACTAAATGTCTTATCTAAACGCATTACACAAGACTTAACACAGTTTACGTAAGTAAATTAAGTCTGTTACTCGTATCTGCTAGGGCCAGCAGTGAAGTCTTGCAGGACTTTTGTTTGCAAATGTCATTTTATGCATTTTCAATGCAACCAAATAGAATTAGGAGGAAAGATGGCTTGATGCCATACAATTAAATGTCTATAATCTGTTCTTTCATGTCAACAAGTGGAACTGCTGGTGTGGCCAATACTAGAAGAACAACAGGATTGAGTGTGCAAAAATAAACCACACTACCTTCAGAGCAGCCACAGGTCCTGAAATTCTAACTCAGTATCAGTGTGCAAATCTATAATTGGCCCCCAGAGGGTTAGGTGGTGCTTTTACTAGATGATGTCTACACTAATATGTTTTCAATTAGTTTGGTTTGTGTTACATGTCCATTGATTACCAATCTCAAGGCCCTGTAGATCACATACAGGGCAAGCAAGCGGCCAGTTTGGGTAGACACAGTGGCCATGGGGAAGTAGTCTTGCTCTAATTTGAGCTCTGTGAGTCAATTTGGGGAGGATCTGCTACTACTACTACTCTGATATCTGAGAGCATTGAGACAGACAACGTGGCCACCAGGTCACCTGACACTGGATCGACTTCTCTGCTGGGTGGGGACACAGTTGAGGAGGATGCTGTGTCTGCAGAGTTGGTGGTGAATTGACGCCAAAGACTCGAGGTTATCTCGTGGCTACAAGAGAGAGAAACTCAAGAGAGAAGTCTCAATGGATTAAGAGGATCTGGACATTAAGAGGCAGCTAATTCAACAATTATAGGCGACCAATGTCAGGTTTGTACAGACAATGGGCCTCCAGGAGTACAATTTATGCCTTTGCATAGCAACCACAACAGGATATAGTTTCTTATCTGCACACAGATCTGCACACAGATAAGAAACTATATTCTATCTGTAAATGACTAAAGAGCTCTTCTTTCAAGTAGACTTCTTGTTAATGCATTACTTATTCGCACCTTGTGAATTCTGGGTTTTGCTCTTTAAAACATGGTTTTATGTATATTTCTATAGTTATTTTTAATTTCCATTGTATAGCATAATCCCGGAGAATGCCATCTTTATTAAAATACTGTCAAAATTCAAATATTGTCATTGTCTTTCCATCATTGCATTTTGTGCCTCTCTAAATATAGACCACTTTTTGCAGTTTAGTTTTCCAGTTAATCAAGATGGTTTAAAGTAGTTTATTTGGTTTTAAGGACCAGAGTGGTGCAGTCACTGATTGCAACACATTTGCCTCACCCTCTCCTTCCAAGAGTAAAGGAAAAATGTGAAAAGTATATCTAGAGCTATTCCAATGTTGTCCCTTTTGGGCTACGTCGGAACATGGTGGACTCCGTGGAAGAGGACCCATGACAGCTGGTGATATAAAAGTCGATTGTGTTATTTTGCCTGTCTCAGGCCCGCTGATGATCCATGTCTTTGCTGGGAGGCAGAAGAGGCAGGACAGCCAACACAGCGGTGGCCAGAGCTACAGCTACTGAGCTTCAGAATGACTCTTCACAAATGGATAATGTCACACACTGTCTATTGTTTTTACCTTCAATGTCTTTGTATTAGCATTTAGCGGTGTAGCTAGGTACTGTAAAGACATGTTGTAAATTTAAGTGCAAAGGTGATTTTGCTGTTAAGCAAATACAATTCAAATTTAAAGAATAGCACAAATCAAACAGTATGTGTATGTAGGTTATAAGAATAATTTTCAAATGTCAACTTGGAGTACATGTTATGATGTTGTGGAGTAGGCTATTGCATTGACAGAATGGATGTGTGCAGGGTTGACAATTTTCCCAGTCTTCTAGTAGCTGTTAGCACAATTCATGAGCAGACTATTATATTAATTTAATTAGTTAAATATATTTTTTTGAGGCATCATAAAATGGCAGAGGGCCGAGAAAGAATGTTATGAGCAACAATGTTACCCAGAAATACGTTGCCATAATGAGAAATTTTACAACGGGCAAGAACGGTGCTGCCTGTTAACAGCAAAAAGCAGTAATGATTCTAAATAAGTCAAACTATGAGAAAATTGAACATAAGAAAACACAGGAATAAATCCAAATTTTGTGTGTGTGCCTGTGTCTGTTCATGTTAATGAAACATCAACGGCAAGCTATCTATTCTGTCTATTAAGACTACATTAGGTCTCTTCGACCATGGCCACCACAATGTTGAGATAGGTTGGCACCTACTGTTCTCAAGCAAAGCCAAACAATTAATACTGCTGAAGACCTCAAGGCCCACATGTGACCTAAGGATAGAAAATTCCATAACACCAAGAACTGTGGAATACCATTAGGTAGGTTGGAAGGTAACAACAAGGTCCTTCACTTTGGGCTCTTTACCTAGCATCTTGATCAGTGGTTCTTAACCTTGTTGGAGGTACCGAACCCCACCAGTTTCATATGCTCATTCACCGAACCCTTCTTTAGTAAAAAATAAAATATGATTTTTTTACTGGTGCACAAAATGAACCGTGCATTAACATCACCTTGTTCGAATAACAAAACCAACACAGTGCATGAACTCACAACAACTTACCTCAGTGTGACTTCTGCTGTTGCCTTTGAGAGACCAGTCTGTTCCCTCGAAAACGATTGCTCACAAAGATATGTTGTAACAAATGGTATAAAAAATTCCAGGGCGGAGGCTCCACCGAACCCCTGAGACCGACTCACCAAACCCCTAGGGTTCAATCGAACTCAGGTTAAGAACCACTGGTCTTGATGTAGTCTGGACCCAGACTACCAGACTAGTGACCAGTTGGCCATTGACTAATTTTTGTTGTGCCTGAACTAGACATATGAAAAATGTCTTGCCATTCTGCAGGAACCACACCTACACTAATAAAATTGTTGGACAGTGATGCATGAATTGTTGTAAACTAGAGCCAAACCAGAGACAACAAAGTCAGGAATGCCTGCAACTCTAATTCTAAAACTACTGGTAGTCGATGCTGGCGTCATTTATTTTCTTCCTCAAAAGGTCACATGATATGTGAATGTGGATGTCTTCATTGTTCATTGTTTTCAAAAGTTTCCGTTTCTGTCCATGCAGACTAAAACCTAATCTTGAGGTTCTTAGTGTAGATGCTAGGGGGGGTTCTTAATGTAGATGCTAGGTGTAATCATAACAAAGGTTATGCATTAGAAAATGAAAACATATTAGTGTGAATTGTAGACGCATGACCAACTACCCCAAACTGAAAAAGGATTATTCCTGCAACAGGCCAAATTAACCAGTTTTGTCTCAATATATCTGAATCTGTCACAACGAAGTGATATGTTGGTGTTCTTGTTTTTGTCTTGTGACTTCCTGCTTTATTTTTAAATTTACCTGCCCTCTTGTTTCAGATCACTTGCCCTTTCCTTTGTGTGATACCTGTTGCCACGATTCCTGATTCGCTTCACCTGTTCCCCATTACCCATCTCTGTGTGTCTATATATGTTCTTTGTCCTGTGCCAAAGTGTTTTGTCTTATGTTTGTTCACCCAAGCCAGCTCCAAGTCTTGATCATAGTCACAGTGTGTATGTTCGTTAGTTTTTTGCCTCGAAAGAGTGATTTTTTTTTTTTTTTTTTTTGTAACTTTCTTATTCTTGTTTTTGGTTCCTAGTGCTTAGTTTAGTTGTTTTATTGTCAGTCTCCCTTGGAGAGATTTTCAGTTCCTTGTTTTTGTGCATAGTATTGTCTAGCCTCCACCTTTCAGGAGAGTTTTTGTTTCTTCCCGTTTTTCTTGTAGAGGTTTAAGTTAATGTTTTGCAGCCTTTTGTTTTCCTCCTTGAGAGTGATTTTGATTATTTTTTTGTTATTTCAAATGTTTTTCAAATGTTTTTATTTGGATTTTTCAGACAGGTACATACACATGTTGATCACAGAATAAAACAGTGAATTCTTATTTTAACAAACATAAAGTGCAGGGTTTAACAAAACAATCAATAAAAACAATAAAAAAGGATCCCATGTTTTATAAAAAAATTTCTCTGCGTCGCTGGTAAAAAAGCGTAACATTTCCAACTTGAGACAGGTCATTATGTCTTGAAGCCATTGCCTCAGCGTGGGAAGGGCAGCCTCCCTCCACCTGAGCAAAATTGCACGTCTGGCCAAAAGTAAGGCAAAAGCGACCATTTGTTGCTCACTAAGTGTCAAGTGTGGATCCCCATCTGCGGCAATGCCAAATAGAGATAGAGTGGGGCTAGGGGCAAGATCCTTGCCCAATATTTTAGACAAAGTATTGAAAACAATGTTCCAAAACATCTGTATTTTGGGGCACTGCCAATACATGTGAAAGAGGGTACTATTGTTGGTTTTGCATTTGTGGACTTAAGCTAGGGTAAAAACTAGACAGTTTAGTCTTAGACATATGAGTACGGTGGACAATTTTGAACTGAAGCAAGCAATGTCTTGCACAGAGTGAGGTTTTGTGTATTGCTCATAATATAGAGTCCCGCTGGTCATCTGGAAAGGGTCCCAGATCCTGTTCCCAGGCCAATATAATTTTATCCAGGGACGGGCACAACAGTATTGAGATGTTCCTATATAACTTAGACATTGAGCTTTTAGATAACGGGTCAAAAGAAAGAAAGGTATCTATCGGGTTTATGTCTGGTTTTGAGGAAAAGCTAGGTAGGTGGGAGCGAATGTACTGTCTAATCTGTAAATCTCGAAAAAAGTGGGTTTTTTGCAAGTTGTATTTCACAGACAATTGGCTAAAGGAGGCAAAGTATCCGTCGACAAACAGGTCTGAAAAACGTTTGATACCATTCCTTTGCCATGTGTTGAAGGTTAGGTCAGAGCATGAGGGAATGAAGAGGTCGTTAGAGGCAATTGGACTCAGGAGGGAAAGGCATCTCAGGCCAAAGAGCTTCCGAAACTGGGCCAATATCTTGAGGGTGTGACGCACCACCGGATTATCTAAAGGTTTTGGGGAAGGGCCATCGAGGGGTGAACCCAAGAGTGCCTCGAGGGAGACATCTTTGCATGAATTGAGCTCCAAGAGGGTCCAGTCTGGACCTTTAGACTGAAGATGAGGGTGGGTCCAGAAGGCCATGCAGCGAATGTTAGCGGCCCAATAGTAGTGGCGAAAGTCAGGAAGCCCCATACCTCCATCTTTTTTGGGTCTTTGAAGCAGGGTTTTGGTAAGTCTAGGCCTCTTATCCTGCCATATATATGAATAGATTATTGAGTTAAGTGACAAAAAAAAAACGAATTGGGAATAAATATAGGGATGCACTGAAATAAATGTGAATTTCGGGAGGATATTCATTTTTGATGCAACGTGAGAAAATTTTCTCCCAGAAGGTTTTTGAATTGTTGCGTGACTACTACTCCCAGGTAAGTAAACTGTTTCTTTTCAATTTGAAATGATATGTTGCTATAATCAAGGTCAAGTGCCTTCCTGTTTATTGGAAATATCTGACTCTTATTCATGTTGACCTTGTACCCGGATATTGATCCAAACTGTTTGAGCAACACGAGCACTGTAGATAGAGATGCAATCGGATCTGACAGATATAATTAAAGATCATCTGCATATAACAAGACTATATGTTCGCTGTCTGCTCTCGAGATGCCGGGGATGTTTAAATTACTGCAATTATTGCAATTGTAGAGGTGTACAGTAACTTGATATAAGCTATAAATGACGGTCCAAATCCAAACTTCTCCAAGATCGTAAATAAGTACCCCCACTCCACCCGATCGAAAGCCTTTTTTGGCATCTGAGGATATAACACACTCAGGTGTGTTGTTTGAGGTGGGGTACAGAATGTTAAACAGGCATCGGACATTAAAGAATGAATGGCGGCTCTTGATAAATCCCATCTGATCTTGTGATATCTGGGAGACTCCGTTAGGTTAGTTTTTCATAGCCTTTTGTGTTGTATCACTCTGTCGAGAGGTTTTGTTGTCTCCAAATAAATCTGCTCACTGACACCTCAGCTTCTCAGTCCTGTTTGAGTTCCGGCCTGACAGAATCAATACACTTCTCTTGTTGGTGTGATTGGATTAACTTGCATTACAGTGACTTAGACAACCTATAATTGTCATAAATATTCAAAGAATATTTATGCGTGGCAATTCTCTATTTGGTGAGGTCAAGTTGGGTTTTTGTTCTGTCTCGCCATTTCCTGTTTTATTTTGATATTTACCTGCCCTCTCGTTTCAGGTCACTTGCCCTTCCTCATGTGTCACCGGTCTGATTGTCTTCCCCGCCCTGATTGTTTCCACCTGTTCCCCATTACCCTGTGTATATATTGTCTGCGTCTCCCTTTGTCCTGTGCCAAAGTGTTTCGTCATTTGATCATTCACCAAAGCCAATTCCTAGTCTTGCCGTAGTCATAGTGTGTGTTTTTGTTTCCTCCTCGATAGAGTGATTTTTTTTTTTTTGTTGTAATATTCTTAGTCTAGCCTTTTGTTTCATAGTGCTTAGTTTTGTTGTTTTTTTCAGCCTCCCTTGGAGAGATTTCAGTTAATGTTTTGCAGCCTTTTGATTTTCCTCATTGTGAGTGATTTTGATATTTTTTTTATAAACCAGTTTAGAGTTTTTTTTCCTCCTTTTGGAGTGTTTTTCTTAGTTTAGGTCTGTTTTTCATAGCCTGCCGTAGAATCACTCTGTCAAGAGAGTTTTGTTATTTCAAAATAAATCAGCTCACTGACACATCAGTCCTGTTTTGAGTCCGGCCTGACAGTGTGAAGCCAAAATGGCGTAATAGTTCTGGCTCAGAGCTGCAATTGTACTTGTTTGACCCCCCCTATCTTGAGGGAGGTTGGAGAGGCACACCTATCACAGTGATATAGTTGTTTCACTGTATTACAGAGGTGTTTGGTAGATTCTTTTCATCTTATAAGTAAGAGAAGCAGTCCAAATATTTTGAATGCAAGAAATCTTATTCTGCAAGTTATTTGTCATACAATCAGAGGTATTTTCTAAAAAACTTGTTGTTCATGGTTTGTTTGTATTTCACAGTCAGCATTATCTGATTCTGAAATATTATACTACAACATCAAAAAACACTGAAATCTTGCCATGCTTTGTTACCGGGGATTCACACAGGGGACATAAGCGGCATGGAACGGCTGGTCCGTGGTTTAGCTCCGCCCTCTGCCCGGCATCAATCCCCATCGGGCACGTACGCGAGACCCCACGATAAACTGTGTATAAAGGAAACAACAACAAACAGCTTACTTTGCTTCTCCAATGTGGAAGAGATTATAAAAAGGATCTGTTGTGTCATAAATTATTGTGTGTTGTTCCACTTCAACAATTAGTCTCTCATTGTTCATGTTGAGACCCTTTGATCAATTGACTGTTGACCTGGTGCCACCGGTCATGACGTAATGTTGATGTGAAGTTGTGATAGGCTACATGAACTGTGTATTGTGTTTTATTTTGAAAGGGGGCGGAAGTGTATTACGTTGATTCTGTGTCAGATTTCCTGTCCGGTGTAATCTGCTCTGTTGAAATTCATGCAGTTTAGCAATGGCTTGTGTCAAAAATAAAAGTGCTACGGAATGATAGCGCTGCAGCGTGGAGAGTCGCTGCTGGGACGCTGCTGAGACGCGGCGTGGCTGGTGGGAATGGTTTCATTGATTATAGAGTGGCAGCGATCAGCTCCAGTGACCGCGGTGCAGCCATTTCGTAGCACTTACATCCCTGGTATGAATAAGGTTTTAGACACATTCTTCCTCTATTTACGTATTTTTATGTAGCGATTGGATTCAGCTGTATATTACCATCGTCTTCAGCCTCAGACTCATGCTGTCTTTGTCCCATAAGTTTTCCAGAGATTGTCATACCTCATCTGCCATCTAGATACCCTCAGGGGATTTCTCTCTGGACATCACCTGACGGAATCACCTGGCTGCTTAGCTGGCTCCCACAGAGCACCTTTCAACAGTACTAAGGCAGATTGCCATTGATGACAAGCTGGCTGTAGTTTTACAGCTGTTTCTGCAAGGTTTCTGTTTACTTTTGGACATGTTTCTTGCCAGAAGTAACTATATTTGGATGAGACCGTGCAACTAATGGGTGACAAACTTGCAAGTTGTGCTGCCTATTCCAACAAGGAAAGATGGCAAATGTACTCATATTACAGTTAAACAGTATACTAAAATATATTTCTTAAAACATTTGAGTTGAGAAGTGGTTATAGAATCTTTATTCATACTTGATCAGCAGTTTGGTCTTAGTTGTATGAGCTCAGTGTGTTGCACTGGAAAGACTAACTGAGAATGACAGGGTAAAACATAACCTGCGTTATGGTCTGGTTTGCTCTGAATCTAAAGCATATTTTACAAAATGAGCTTCATGCTGTTTGGAAGAAGACTTAAAATGTGTGATTGAGACATGAGGAAACTTTTCACTGAGGTAATTAATCAAATGAAAAGTATTGCCATTTTCTTATAAGCGTACATACAATCAGACTTTTTGCAGCCAAGTGTACTGTCCCCTGCTGGCTTTTAGAAAGAATGCAGGTTTCAGACACTTGTCTTCACTTTTTAGAAGCTTAATCTACATACCGTAGTTAACATAGTACAACTGTCTTGCTTTTTTTGTGACTTGTAGGTGGAAATGAATGGCATCAATGTTATGAAGTGAAACTTTGGTCATGTGATAACAGGTGGTTGTATTTGATGTATAAGATCATAACCTTGTTATGGGCCTCTTTTTATTGACACCCATAGCAATGTTTTCCTTGACCTGGGATGGGTTACTGACAAGGTTGTTGACAAGTCCGGCAGCCCCACCTCACTAATCTGCATATTGGGGTGCATACAGTATAGTAAATACACAGACCTCCTGTGGAATGTATATTATTACTCAGATAATGTATCCAGTTACAGATCACATTATTGCAAATGAGGCTATGATGATATTTGTTAATACAAAAGTTGGTATATATGTAAAAAATATATTTTTTTTCACTCAGCATTACCAAAATGACACTATGTCTTTGGTTTTGTTGAAGGACAGGACAAGTCTCTGCCAGAATGTGCCATGTGTGGAGATCCAAGGGAAATGAAATGACATGACATCACACGTGGCAGGTTATTCTTTTATGTGTCTGCCCTACTTTTCCAGACACCTTTCTAGCGCCACAGCAGTTTGTGGTTTAACCAGTGAGATCATTTTTTTTATATTTTTTTACTGCCCATATCATCTTGCTAAATAACCCACCTTTAAAACTGATTGATCTTGCTGCTTTGCTCTGTTTTTATTTTCTTGCAAAAAGGTAGTGAAACATGATGCAAGGCGAGGTATTGTGAAATTAGTAAGATTGTAAATTTCAAGTGCCATGATATTAAAAAGAGTATTGCATAAAATTATCCCAAAACAACTTTTATCTTGTTGTATAATGTTTAGAAGTTTATGCCGCATGAAGCAGACATTTCAACGCTTCGGGTCATCATCAGTGCTCAACAGAACTACAAGACACATATCTTTTTAGATTGGACAACAATAATTGTCAAGTAACAGATGTGAGGGAGCAAGGTACAATAAATCCAAAATGGGTTTCTTCAAGCAACATGATATGTTTCCGTTGAATGATAGTTTAAACTGAAGACAACTTTTACTTTCAGACTCAGGAGAGCACTGTGGATTTTATGTTCGCTCACCTCATACCAACTTTATGTTTTTTTGTTTTTTTTTCAGTTCTTCAGGAGAAATATGCAGTATCATAACCTTTTTAAACTGTAATGGGCAAACCAGTTGGACTCACTTTTATTATATCGCTCACATCTGTTCTCACATCATGTGCTGTCTGAAATGAACCTCCTCATTCTGTTTAGCATTTCTCTCATTTCTCTTTCTCTTGTCTCCTGCCTCCATTGTTTGAACATTCTTGTACTCCACCTAGAGGAGGACAAAAATAGAATAAAAGATAAAAGTGTTTGTTCCAAGTCATGCATTTGGAAGCAGGTAGACATGTCATATACAAGAGATAAGTTAGAGGGAATCATACAAATGGGGATAGGACAGTCACTCCTTGATGACATTCTCACAAACAAGTTTCAAGATAGCTTGGCTATCTGACTAGCACTTAGTATGAAATATTAAATATTTTGTTACGGGAAAAAAAAAAAAAAAAAACATCCTAATGTATTATTCAAAGGTCCAGTGTGTAATATTTACCGGGGGGGCTCATTTTACATAATGTTGAAGAAATAAAATATAATTATAATTAATGGTTCTATTAGTATATTATTCAAAATAACAATCATTATCTTTAGTTACCTTAGAATCAGTCTTTTAAATTTACTAACATTGCAGGTCCTCTTCCACAGAGTCCGCCATCTTTCTACAGTAGCACAGAACAGACCAACTACACACTGGTTCTAGATCAGGCCTTTTGCATTTCTTTTACGCTGTTGTTTCTATTCACAAGTATACCAGGACATGTCAAAGCTACCAGCAGTGTGCAGGTATTGCTTGTTTAGATTTACAGTGGTTGGCAACAAACAGTGTCACATTTATCATCACAAGTTGATAATGACAATGTGATCATGCAACAACAACAGTCAACTGTGCAGAGGAAGTACACTTAAAACTCAAAAGCAGTACATTTCTCACATAACCAAAACTGCCAAAAAAATCATGTGCAAAACCACTGAATGGAGGCATCGGTCCCAAATTCTCTTAGCTGTTGCGTATTTTTCTCAGGTTCAGATTTCCATTTCTAACTGCTCAGCATACCATGTCTTACTTCCTGAAATTGAAGCCTTTTATGTAAGCAACACTGCAAGAGAAGTACATTTGTAGTATTCAAATGAGATTCATGTTTAGTTAATAGTACTAATACTATTCAAAATAAAAACAGAGCTGTATCATTTCGGGACACCTATTTATTTTGTATCTTCCTAATATTCTTTCCAGTTTACTTGTCGCCATTGTCCACTATGTACCATCAACCAGTGGTTAAATTGGCTTTTGTAAGGAGGGGGAGCCCTTCTTCACTCACAGTGGTCAGTATCTCTCAAAACATTTGTATTTACCTCGCACCATCCATTTAATACATAGTATTTTATCAATTTATAACCTACTTATTTATATCTAAATATATAATATACCTATATAATAATATAATGTCTATAATAATAGACATTTAGATATCACCTTACTCACCTTAAGCTTCCTGCTGTCGTGTGTGTGTGTGTGTGTGTGTCTGCGTGCATGCGTGTTTGTACACGCGGTATGTGAGAAGGTGCCTGTATCAGTGAAAACATGGACTGGAGTTTCATTGATTCAACCCCCCCAAATTGCTCTGGGTGGCCGTCACTCTACCATCTCACCATCATCGGGTCAAAAGTGAGAAAGCATTTCATTGGATGCTAAATTAGTAAATGCCCTGTAGTGTAGAATGATTATCGTTTACCAGGAAAGGAAATTTTAAAATACCACAAATACCTGAAAAAACACAAATGTTTGTCATTATTGGACCAAATACTGGTGGTATAGACATAGAGTACCAGTCAGATTACACCATTACATCAAGTGAACATTCTGTAGAGATACTGGGATCTGATGGTTTTGAGTGTTGAATCATGCTAGATTACATATTGTTTACATTCAATATAAAGCTAATGATGTGTGCAAACAAACCTAAGGCCACGTTGGCATGTCTGGGTAGGCAAAATGACCATGTTAGCTTCTTTCTGGCTTGTGACTTGAGCTGCTACATTCTCAACATACACTAATCAGATTGTGATGAGATTACAATCAAGAAAGTTTCACATGCAGCAAAGGGCCACAGGTTGGATTTGAACCCTGAGCCGTTGCAGTAAGGACTGAGCCTTTGCACATGGGGCGAATGCTCTACCAACTGAGCTAACTGACACCCCAATATTGTCTTCTTAACCTCATTGTATTTTTACTCTGAATAAATCAATCAAAGTGTTTATTTGTTCATCTTTCACTGGACTTACCACCACAATGATCATCTCACATGAAAAACTGACAGCTAATGTTGTCACAGCTGCACCCAGGAATCAGTGCTAATGTTAACAAGACAAGCTTTATGAGTGGAATAGAAATTTGACATTGCAATGAGTCCTTTAAATGGTCGTACAGGGACAGGTAGCATACATATGTAGCATTAACAACAGAAAGAATGGATCTGTGACATCACCCATAAGTTTCTGAACTGTTTTGAAGCTCAGAAAATGTGGCTCTGGCCTCTGCCATGTTGGCAGTCCAAAATCTAAAAATGGCTCATTGATGTACCTAGGCAAGGCACCTGTAATGACACTAAAAATACTCAGACCAAGTACAGTTGTCATGAATGGGGAGATTAGATATAGAGACCAAAACAGTTTTTGTACCAGGTTGTAAACATGTTTATTTCAGCTGTGAAGTTGGACATTTTAACATGGGGACTTGTAGCTGGCCATTCAAGGAACTGCAGGAACTTTGGCATAGGCTCCACTTCAAAAGCATAGAGGTTGCCGCTTGATCTTTAGTGGATGACGGATAAGATAACAAAGCCACTTGCTGTCAGTCAGGTAAATAGATGTTGTCAGGGTGTCTAGCTGTTGTCATTCAACTGTGGCAGTGCATATTCAGGCTTGAAGCTTAGTCAAATATGTGCAAAATAGGTAATCCTTTTTTGAAAAACTGAAAACTACATGCACTAGGAGACATACATAAATTACAGATTTTAGACATTTGCTGTTAAAAGGCGAGCTTGGCTTGCATACAGACAGGTGTTAGTCATTCTTCTCACTCTGTGCTGCAAAAACTTCAATGTTGTGCACTATAGCAGATTTTGCAAGAATTAAAAGTCTCCTTTTTTCATTATCAGTGACATTATTCAAGTTATGTGCACATCAAAATGCATGTTGGTGTATGACATGCTGAAGGGCTGGCTGTAAAAACAGTACAGGCTATTGAAATCAAAACACTGTGACATTAAGCCATCAATCTATATTTTTATGTTAACAATTCATTAAATGACTACATATAAAGCCCAGCACCAAATGTCAGACAGACAAAGTTAGCAGCGAGCTTCTAACAAAGGTGAAATATCGTGTTATGATGAAGCTGGTGAACCCACATGGAAACTAAATTTTAAAATGAGTTTTATCACTGTAGTTGGGACCTGATGATGTTTTAGCTAGTGGGGAGTCTTTAGGATGTGGTGCGAAAGCAGGATGGCAGAGTGAGAGGCGAGGTTCTGATTTTGAACGGGAGAGTTGTCTACAATAACTATAGACAACTTTTGAATGAATGCACTGGGTTTAAATAAAAAGATGGTTGGCACTGACTGACATGATTAGTTGCAGGATGATTGGGAGGAGAGAGACCAGGAAGCAACAACCTGCCGCACACAGACAAACAGAGAGAGACAAACCGGGAGAACACAAGACAAGAGAAGGAGGGAATGACAGTAAAAACAGGGCGTCATCACCAAAAAAAAATTTAAATAATAAATAATCAAAAAAAATATATATAAAAAAAATAAAAGTTTAATAATCAGTTCCTTGGCTTTAGATACATTAAGTCTAAGGGGTTGCTATCACACCAAGACATAAAATATGAGTGCATTCATTCCATGGTCTGGTTCAAACTCTGTGGGCACATCTTATCATAGCCTACTGCCTTTTCATGCTTTGTAGTAACATTTAAAACTACATTCCTATGAAATGATTCTGCACTGCTATGTTCAACTAGCTGCCACATGAGCTTTGTACTGTGATGGTTGTGTACGCATGTCACTAATCAGGGCTTGCACACATGTACACACTGGGCCTCTTACCCAGAATGCAACAGTTCTAGGTCAAATGATTGTTAAATCGTTATACAGGAAGCCACCTGATTTATGTGTGTGTTTCAAGTGTGCTGGTTGTTTCTGCCAACTGCACTGTGTGTCCTTGTGAGTTTTTGGTAACCAGGGAGTTAGGGAGTCTGTTAACTAACAGATGTACTTTTGGGAATAAGTCTTTATTGTCACTTTGCATGATCACTGTTGTTCACAAGACAAAGTGCAGTTAGAGCTGCTAGCATATTAAGAGGTTAATTTAGGCACTGAAAGGATGAAAGGGCAGGAACAGGAAACATTATCTACAATTCAGTAGCTGAAATTGTAACGCAGACAGCTTCTACTTTCTGTCCAGCCTGTGAAGAGAGACTGTTTCTTTTCATAGACTTTTACTTACAATGCTTTAGACAGTTCAGATCTTAGTCTGGCATTATAATTCATGCTGAGAATCTAACTCCAACTGAGGCCATTTTACAGGTTGAGAACAGAACACTTAGACACATAATTTAACTGCCTACATATTCTTCCCTTTACTCCAAGGGCAACAGTGATGAAACATTTTGTATATTTATACCCACACATAATATAATAGTATACAGATGTGACAAACACATGCACAAAACAGAACATTGTAAAAAGCACAGTAAAGTGACAATGTTGAACAGAAACATATTTGAATCTGTAGAATTAACTTCAGTGTTGGTTTGTGTCATGTTACAAGGCTATCATGTTTCCTTTGATTTTTATCATGCACCCTGTCCCTTTGAGCTTTCATCTTTTATCTCTTGCTGTTGCATCTCAGATCCACCCTTTTCTCCTGCTTGGGTTGTCTTTCATTGATCACACCCTACCTGTTATCTCAAACGACACAGTGGTGACTAACTGAATTAACTGAACTGCCACTCCATGTTCCAGTATGCAGTGGCCATTTGAAATATCATTCCTCATGCTATATATATATATATATATATATTCTCACTCTTACATACATATATTTATGTCTGAAGAGAATATATGTATGTGAGAGTGGGAATATAGTATGTGTGAGAGGGCCAGAATGAATAATGTCTTGACCGGCCCCTCATAGTTCTCTTAATATCACACACCCTTGGATGCAGACACTGTCATTATGTATCTAAGCAATGTTACCTTTAAGCAATGCATTATGATTTTTGAGGTTTCCTGGCCACCATTAGATAAACAAAATGAAGAAAAATGCAGAACCTTTCAATAGATAATGACTGAAATGATTCCTTCTTTGCATGATAGCCCTAAGTAGTAATCTGGGTGGGCTGCAAAAAATTTCCCACCGCAGCAGTTGTAGTGGCCTGTTGCAAAAAGGTACATAGCTTCTGAACTAAATCGTTAAATTACTAAACTTTGTACAAAGACACACACACACACACACACACATACAATTTTGGCAATGTTGGTACGGGGCCATTCAATGGGCTGTATCTTGTACACTCTGACAGGCACTGATTGTGGGGTGTTTCTTGGCAGCATCAACACACACATACCTCATAGTTCCAGAGAATTGCTCTTCATTATATTTCTTTGAAGCAGATGCGTGACCAGAAGATTAAGTGACTGAAGTATTCCGAGAACTTAAGATAAGAATTCAGTTTCAGGAAGTAAATCAGTTTTCTTCTAGATCCCTTACTTTCCTCCTCTAAGATATTTTCCAGACTTGTGTAGATTTAAATGAGAAAACAAATATGGTAACTCTATAGTTTAGGTTGCTTGGTTTCCTTTTATTTAAACAACAACAGCAACAGAAAAAAAGTTGGAATTAAGTTAAAATAAGATAGACACTGGGGAATCTGTGCAGCTCACAATACACAAGTGTGTTTTAATGAATTAATACCTTATGGACTGCCAAATGCATTTATTGTCAATGATGGGGAGTACAGCTATACTCTTTATAGCTAATAACATTTATAGTCTTCGCAATTTTATCATAACTTGCCAAACTAATCTCTCTGTAATTTGCTAAGTCGAAACAGTGACAGTTACAAACAAACAAAAACATTGTAAATTCTTGTCAACCTTGGTTAAAGTTCTCAAAATCACATTCTAACACAGACACTGATATGAACTTAACTCTCCAATCTTCCAGTATGAATCCACTGCTTAAATTTCCAGATGAAAACTGAGCTCATGAGATGTAGTCCAGTTAACATGTTTGGGGTCTGAATTGATAGTTTAAATAAAGTTCCGAAATTAAGTTGAACCACATAATATGGTTTGGCACGACTGAATGATTTGATTGTAGTCTACACTGTCTTCTGGCAAAATTTGACATTTCACCATTAACACTAAAGCTGGTAACATATCAATTATTCATTCCTGACTGGCACACCCATCTTGGCTGGAAATCAATTGCACAAAACAGTCACAAGTTCTAGAGCAGTCGCCCCATGTGCGTAGGCTCAGTCCTTGCTGCGGAAGCCCAGGGTTCGAATCCAACCTTTCCCGCATGTCATTCCCCGTCTTTCTCTCCTTGCATTCCTGTCATTCTTCAGCTATCAAAATTAAGCTTGAAAGAGCCAAAAACCACCTACAAGCATGCTGGTTGGTTGGCTTGGCCATAAAAACCTGCATCAACAACTTGCGCAATTTACTGTCAAGAAATGTTTCTTCAAAGTAAACAAGTTACTCCTCTTGCCCTCCCTACACTTCTCACGCCTCAGATGTGAACTGATGCTATGAGTAAATGCAAAACAAACTGTAGTGTTATCTTTATGGGCAATTGTTCAAGATTAATACAAGGAGGTGCTTGTTTCTTCCACTGACCGGCTGATGAGTGATATAATACTGCGTTGATATTTTCTGTTTCTTGCATTTTATTCCTTGTGTCTAACTACGACTTGCTCAAGGAGAAGAAAACGACCCAACTGACCCTCTGGAGGCCGGCGGAGAGGCCGGCAGACACGAAGGCAGCGACCTCCTGGAGGCCGACGGAGAGACCGTCAGAGACAAAGGCGGCATCCATATGGAGGCCGGCTGAGAGGCTGGCAGACACGAATGCAGCTGTGACTCATTACAAGTATATAGTATAGTATAAAGTATTTCCTTTTGATAACCTTCCAGGTTAAGATAACGTTTGGTTATCTAACATAACCTCAGTTCTTAGAATAATATGAGCGAGGTGTCTCGCTATGGGATGCAGCCTCCTGCAGCCCTGATAGAAGCGTTTATCTCAATCCGCCAATCCTGATTGGCCGGTGAATGTGTTCATCCGCGCCGCACCCAGTAGTCCCATCTACTATATATAGTGTGCGCGGATAACATTCCCCTAATTCAATAAGCAAACCTCTTCTCACCGCCCAGCAAGAAGGGTCGTCTGGCGAGACACCTCGCTCATATTATTCTAAGAACTGAGGTTATGTTAGATAACCAAACGTTCTTCTTCATAATATTCACTCGGTGTCTCGCTATGGGATATGGTAGCTCCCGTATTGCCAGACAGCTTATCGAACAAGTACCAGCCAGTGGGGAGGGTCAATGGGTTCCAGTTAGGACTCCAGGACCGCGCTTGCCACGCACGGCCCTGACACGTCAAGCATGTAGAACCGGACAAAAGTCAGAGGCGAGGACCAACTCGCTGCTGAACAAATGTCCTGAACAGGCACTCCCCTAAATAAAGCCCAGGATGCGGCCATCCCGCGGGTAGAGTGCGCACGCACACCCGCCGGCGGCTGCAGTCCCCTGCTCTTATACGCCAAAGCTATAGCCTCCACCACCCAGTGGGCGAGGCGCTGCTTTGTGACCGGCTGTCCCTTTCGGGGTTCAGCCCAGGAGACAAACAGCTGATCGCTCCTCTTGATGTTCTGTGTCCATATAAGAGCGCACAGCTCGAACCGGACACAGCATGTGCGCTCGCTGCTCTCCAGGAGAAGCGGCGAACGCTGCGAGCTCAATCGGGGAACATGAGCCCACCACCTTAGGTACAAGGACCGGGTTGGGCTTCAGAACCATACGTGTGTTCCCCGGGGCGAACTGAGCGCACGCAGGGCGAACTGAGCGCACGCAGGGCTCACAGAGAGCACATGGATATCACTCACCCGCTTCGCAGAGGCGAGAGCCAGTAACAGCACCGTCTTAAGGGACAGGTGTTTGAGACTCGCTCCTAGCAATGGCTCAAATGGGGGGCATTTAAGCCCCTCCAGAACCACCGCTAAATCCCACGGAGGTATTAGTGGTCTGGAGACAGGGAGAAGCCTACGCGCGCCCCTCATAAACCGGCACACCAAAGGGTGTTGGCCCGCTGTTTTGTCCCCAAATCCTATATGGCAGGCCGCTATAGCCGCCAGATAAACCTTAACCGTGGAAAAGGCTTTTCCTTTATCAATCAGGTCCTGCAAAAACAACAGTATCGCTGGCACAGAACACTGAAAAGGGATGTGGCCTCGTTCGAGACACCACCGCTCAAACACTCCCCACTTAGAGTCGTACAGAGACCTAGTGGATGGAGCTCTGGCGTTTTGTATAGTGTTAACCACATTCTGCGGAAACCCAGCAGTGGTCAAATTGAACCACTCACGGGCCAGGCCCACAGTTGCAGTCGCTCCGGGTGCGGGTGGAACACCGCCCCCCCGCCCTGCGAGAGCAAGTCCCTGCGCACCGGCAGCTGCCAAGGCTGGGCGCATAGCATCTGATGTATCTCCGCTAGCCAGTGCAGCGCTGGCCAGTGTGGAGCTGTCAGGATCAGCCTGTGATTGTGCCCCCTCACCCTGGCGAGAGTGGGGGGTATCAGGGCCAGTGGAGGAAACACGTAGAGCAGCTCGTGCGGCCAAGCGTGCGCTAGTGCGTCTACGCCCAGGGGAGCGTCCAGAGTGCGTAGAGAGAAGAACAGCTCGCACTGAGCGTTTTCTCTGGACGCGAACAGATCTACTCTGGCGCGGCTGTAGCGCGCCCATATCTGCTCCATGACCTGCGGGTGCAGCATCCATTCCCCGTACATCGGCGCGCCCCTGGACAGCAGGTCGGCACCTGCGTTCAGGGTCCCCGGGACGTGAGTCGCCCTCAGGGAAAGAAAGTGCACACTGCTCCAGAGGATCAGTTTGCGTGCCAGAGTGTGCAACACACGAGAGCGCAACCCCCCTTGACGGTTTATATACGCTACTGTCGTTGTGTTGTCCGTCCTCACCAGGACATGGCGGCCCGAGAGGAACGGAAGGAAGTGTTTCAGAGACAGAAACACAGCTGAGAGCTCGAGAAAGTTTATATGAAGACGTTGGAGAGCCTGGCTCCAGCGTCCTCTCACAAACCTGCCCTCGTAAATGCCACCCCAGCCGGATAGGCTGGCGTCCGTGGTGACCACCTTTCTGGACGAGACAGTGCCCATGGACACCCCCTGAGTCAGGAAAGATGGGTCCCACCAGTGGCGCAGAGCCGTCACGCAGTCTGCTGTGACCGTTATCCACCGTGCACCATGACGCACGGGATCCAGCCTGAGCGAAGCGACCCAGCGCTGAAATTCCCGCATGTGAAGACGGCCGAGGCGGGTCACGAGGATGGCTGAAGCCATCAGACCCAGCAGCCGAAGACACAGTCTGAACTGGACAGACCTGCATCGACGGAAGCGCGCGAGGCATGCTTTGAAAGCTTTCACTCTCTCCTCCGAGAGGCGAGCAGTGAGGTGTTCCGTGACAATGTGCGTGTGAACCCTGGCCTCCTGTTCTGACTGCGCCAGCAGGAGCCAGTCGTCCAAATATGTGGCCAGCCGTATGCCCCGGCGTCTGAGCGTGGCCACAGCAGCCTCTGTGCACCGTATGAAAACCCTCGGGCTGAGAGACAGGCCGAATGGGAGCACACGGTATTCGTAGCACACACCCCGAAAGGCGAATCGGAGATATTGTCTGTGAGGGGGGTAAATGGGAATGTGGAAATACGTGTCTTTCAGATCCACGGACGATAACCAATCGTTCGGTCTTACTAGACGCAGCAGTGCCGCATGTGTCAGCATCCTGAATTTGTATTTCCGCAGAAATTTGTTCAGGGCCCGCAGGTCCAGAATAGGGCGGATTCCTCTTCCCCCCCGTTTGGGAACGAGGAAATATCTGGAGTAAAAACCTGACAGACTCTGTTCGGGAGATACGACAGAAATGGCTCTTTTTTCTAACAGAGAGAGGATTTCCTCCTGTAAGATTCGAGCTAATTCTCCCTGTGCTCGTGACTGTATTACGCCGGAGAAACGGGGAGGGACAGCGGCGAATTTGAGCCTGTATCCCCGAGAAATCATGCGTAACACCCACGGTGAAGCTGCGGTTGCTTTCCAATTCTCCCACTTGAGAGAAAGAGGAGAAGCGCATTGCAGCCCCTGCTCTATCATGGGAGGTCCGACAGCGGTGCTGTTGCGCCCCCTTGCGGTAGAGCGGGGAAATAACCCCTGGGCATCGCCGCAGGAGCGGCGGGACTTGTCGCTCTGCTCCCCGGGGATGGTGATGCCCATCCCGGGGGCAGAGCCGCAGAGGGCTTGGTGGCCACACTGCTTATAGACAGGGTATTTTTGTTCATTTTGGCTTTTTTTGCTATCTGCACCCTCGGCTCGTGGCCTGGCTATGACAGATTTCTTTTTTTTTTCACACGTTTGGGGACGTGTGTGTATGTGTGTGCTTGCGGACATTTTGCTCGGGGCGCAACAGCGCAAACCTCCGAGGCGATGTCTCTCCTCCCGCAGACCGGCTCTGGAGTGGGCAGCGGCGGCGTGGGACGCACACGAAAAAGACACGAAGGTGTGAGTGCTTTTCGAGGGAGACAAAGTTTCAGAGCTTCGTTGTCCTTCTTCTTTGCGTCACATCGCTGCTGCATCGTGGCCAATGCAGAGCCGAAAACACCCTCCGGGACAATTGGCATATCCAGTATGTCATCCCGCTCCCTGTCAGTCAAGTTAGTGAGGCTGAGCCATCTCGCTCGCTCCTGAATGACGAGGGTTGCCATCACCCTGCCCGTGGCCTGGACTGAGACGCGCTGGATGCGGAGGGACAAATCGGCGATGACCGCCATTTCCTCCCACGCGTCGGGGTCCTGCTCGTCAGCGGATGCCCCAAACAGCTCTGCTTGATAGGCAGTGAGGATGGAGAGAGCGCTCAGAGCCCTGGCCGAAAGGGCGGCTGCCTTATACGCCCTCTCGGCCAGTGCAGACTGGAACCGCTCGGGCTTGGTTGGCAGCGTCGGACGCCTGGAGGAGGCCGCAGATAGCTGGCTCATGCTGCCCGGGCAGAGATGCGCAGCTACGGGGGCTTCCACCGGAGGCATCGAGAGGAGACCCTGGGCTTCCATCGCCTCGCAGTCGAGGGATGCTGCTCCTGTTGCTGTACGGGCAGTTATTCCAAGTTTTGGACAGCTCGGCCAGCAACTCGGGGAAGACAGGAAGAAGCTGTTTTACCGCACTACGGGCCAGGGGGAGCCGCTTGCCTTCGTAGCGGGACCGGGTGGGCTCCGCTACTGCAACCGGCCAGGGGACCTCCAGCTTCTCTGCCGCACGTTTGCACGTGCTGAGCAGGTCCACATGGAGGGAGGGAGCTGGAGAGCTCACCCCGCCTTCCTCCCTGTTGGTAGACTCGGGCAGCTTCGGCTTTTCAGCCAGGGCTGGGGCCACGAAGGTGGCGTCTTCCTCCTCGTCCTCTGATATGAGGAACGAGGCGTCATCGTCATCCTCTGTGAGGCCAATTTCCAGCACGTCTTCCTCGGGAAACGGGGGAGTTCGGAGCTGCGCGCACTGGGCGGCCCAGTCGTAGCCAGTCTCCGAAACTTCCCCGGCCATGACCTCGTCTTCCTCCGTGGCTGCGCCTAGGTCAGAGGTGGGGAGAAACGGGTCACGGTCCGCAAGGCTAGCTTGGCGGGCTAGCCTGCGTCTGAGGCTCTTGACCGTGAACATGGGAATTTCGAGGGCTAACCTGGCGTGGTCAACCCCCAGGCAGGTACTGCTGTCCCTCCCTGAAATGTTGTTCCCGCAGCAACAGAGCCGAGAGTCTCCTCTGGTGTGAGGATTCTTAGTGGTTTCCATTTCGCCGACAAGCTGGAGTGCTAGTGGAGAAAATTGTGGTGGCTAGCTGGTGTGCTAGCGTGGGGTCGAGGGGGTAGCTGGTGTGCTAACTTAGCTCGACCAACTCAAGCGTCCGTGGAGGGGAGCCGAGAGGAATTCCGCCGTGGAGGGGTCGGATACCTCCAGTCCGGTCTGGTATGAACGGACAAGGCAGAAGCCAGAGCACAACACTAGCATCCGGTGACGGAAGCTAGCAAAGATCCGTCTGGTGAACAGTTAAGCTAGCGAAAAGCTCTGACGTGAGATAAGTTCTCAGGTGAGAAGAGGTTTTGAATTAGGGGAATGTTATCCGCGCACACTATATATAGTAGATGGGACTACTGGGTGCGGCGCGGATGAACACATTCACCGGCCAATCAGAATTGGCGGATTGAGATAAATGCTTCTATCAGGGCTGCAGGAGGCTGCATCCCATAGCGAGACACCGAGTGAATATTATGAAGAAGAACTGAACTTTTGTTGTGTCTCATCAAAATTAAAGGCTTCCCATGTTGAGTACAGCAGATCTGTATAAAGATTGATACTCTCTTTCACTATTTATCAGACTCTGAACCACTTTGTGTGTGTGAGGATCTCTATAGGAAGGGGGGCGCTATAGGAAATGTTTAATTTTAAGAAATCACACATCATCATTAAGAATTCATGAAATATTTCTTCTTTTTACATTGATTCCAGTGTCATACACCTAATGAGAGATGACCAGCTAAGAGACTATTTGCAAATCCTATGGTTATTGCCTAGCTGTTTTTGGATACTGCAGAGAGAAGGAATAGGAACCCAACAGTTGAAAGTAAAAGATCTTTGAGCAACTTCAAGGAAACCCCTTTAAAAAAAAAAGTAATCACGTGTCTGAGAGCATCCAACACTTCCAAAGAATGCTGAGAAGAATCAGGAAAACTAAGCTGGTATGAATGCTTTTAAAGAAAGGTAATTTGTGCAAGTACGCACCAAAAAGGGTGGGGGAACCAGAAAAGAGAGTCCAGAAGTATGGTAAAAAACAGAACTTGATTCAAACTTTACTTCATGTGGATACGTTGCAGGGACAAGCCAATCAGTGAGAAAAAGATAATTATTGTTCTTCATCATAAACAGATTCTGAGGGCACATATTCAAGTGAACTGAGGAAAGTGTCAAGGAGGATGACATTTACATTCAGGTTATTCTTCCTGATGGAAAGCGAGAAAAGGCTGTGGATGATGGAGGTGTTTTGGGAAATGGCTTCAAAGTGTCATACCCACATGTACGTCATGGTTTTGGTAAACATGAAAGAGGAAGTCTAGGCAAAATAATCAGACTGGAAAAAAAAGATCACTGTCAGCTTCACACAAGTTGAGGGATTTCAGAGACGACCTGCTGCTCATACTTGTGGCTGTTAGCTGGAGCTGTCAGTCTAACTGTCTGTGTTCAATTATGACAACCACAAAGATTTTCCTTATGAAATAAAGTCTTACAGAGCAAATTGTGGGTAATGGACATTGTATACGATACAAAGTGGCTTTTTGGTTAGGTCTGTGCTCCAACGAAAGCACCTGTTATTGTACACGTGTCATAAACAGAACAAAACCGAACAAACAAACAACCATTACATATACACATCACTAACACTCACTTCTCATCCATAAGACATTTTATGCGTAACTTAAGGGCTTAATACAATTGTATGGTATTTGAATTTATTTTTTGAATATGAATTTATATTTAGTCATGTTGTAAGGTTTACATGACTACTTATTCTTCCTCATTGTCATTTGCTAAATCAATACCATTAACAAACATATTAAATGGTTTCCATATCTCTTCGAACATATCTTGCCTTCCTTTTTTGTATGTATGTCACTGTTTCACCCAATACGTTACACTTGGTCTGCTAATCTTCTTCCAAAACATTGCAATGGATCTTTTGGCATGTAAAAGACACACATCTATTAGTATACGTTCACTTTTATTGTATTTATGACCTTTTGGGTAAAGACCTAAGAAAGAACACGTTATTTTAAAAGGTATGGTTAATCAATTATAATCTGTGCAGTAATGGGTAATCTGAAATATGAGACAAAAATGGGAGAACCTAACTGTTGAAAGAGGGTTGAAACTTGAAAGCATTTGATATTCATCTAACCATAACGCACACACATACACATACAGACATACACCCTATGTGTGTAGACATCATTAAGCTGCACAGAAGGGTACCTTGCTTATATTATTATTATATTTTTGTAATAACAGCTTGCTTGTTTGTCTGTTAACGTTATCAATAAATGCTAAAAATGATGCTTGCTCTCTGTATTATTATTAACATGGGTTTTCTGAATGATGCATGGAGAACCTTTTTTAAGTTTTGTGTTGTGTTATTTTGGTATTGCCAAAAGTTATTATTTTAAAGGGAACCTCATTGAGCTTATTTTATTATATATCTTTTTATCAGAACTTCCTTAAAGGGGACTTTTGCAGCTCTTCTACACTAATATTTTTTCATTTGCAGTGCATACAACCCCCCCAGTGTTAAAAACAACAACCGCATCCATTTTGCGTGAGCTGCTTCAGCCACAACCTCTCTTGTAGCTTGTGTCTGGGCACGCAAATCAGATTCAGCTCCCCTTTTTACGTACAAAATTTCTCATTCACATAATCCAGACCCACTTCCCGAACTCTCCAGCAGTGGCCAACACCCAGTCCCACTCTCCTCGCTTTTTGGACTTGTTCTGTTGCTTCTTCATGCTCAGAGTCTGACTCTAGTTCAAATATATCCTTTTGCAATGTGACGTTTTCTCCAGCAGCCACGTCTCTCCGAGGTAAACTCAGGCAGGAATCCGTGAGGAATTTTGACCAAAATATTTCACAGACATGTCATTAAGGTGCCTGGGACCTGTGTGAAGTGGTGGAAAAGGGGTATAAGTGTTCTCCTTTAAGACCTTCCTTCTGGATCTTCTAAACATTCCATCACACTACTGTAGGTCTTCAAAGATGTACCTGGAGCCTATGTTCAAGTGCATCAGTCACCTTCACATGGTGTCACTTGTAACACTTGTGCAGAACATGGCATCCAGACTCCATGTAAGTTTTCTTTAATATTTTCAAGAACTTTCTATCTCTTTCACAACCAAAGAAAGACCACCTACTGTGCATTCAAGGCTAGTAACATTGAGGCTCACTAGGGCTCTTCAAAGTTCATCCAGGGTCTTTTTTAATACAGTGCTCATCCCACGGCATTAAAAAAGACCCGGGATGAACTTTGAAGAGCCCTAGTGAGAAGACCTTGGTGGCACGCATGAATCCACAGGAGTTCATGCCCTGTGAATATAGCACCAAGCCTCCGCCTTCTATCAGGAGACCATAACTTCACCATCTTTGACATGGCATCACGTAATGCAACAAATTACCTGTGACAGGAAGGTGAAAGAACAAGTTTGCTTCATGCATCATGCAGCTCTTTATTTTTCTCAAGGGCTCACTTTACAGTAAGCGTATTCTGTCACTTACGGTTACTGTTACTGCCACAGTGCTCTCTGCTCTGCTCACCCAAACAGATTTTCGTATCCTCAGCCTTGTTCTGTTTGAGCACAAACAGGTCTCTTAACTTTAGTAACCACAATCCAATAGTTTTACCAGTCTCTGTTAGTCACACTAACTAGCCTAGCTATAGCAATGGCTTCTCTCTCTTCTCCTCTCTCCTCTCCTGCCCGGCGTGCCACATGTTTACATACTCCTCGTCCTTCTTTAGGTACTTGTAATAAATGTAGTTTATTTGTTGCTTTGGATGGAGGCTCATCGATTTAGAGGCACGGTACCACACCACCAAACAGTCAATAGCTGCTATAGTTAGCAAGTCCCCTGTAGCCGGAGCGGTGCCACCGAAGGTAGCTTCAGCTAGTCATCCCCGAGCAGCCGGGACGCTGGGTAACTGCCCAAAAGAGGCATAGCCCCAAACTGAAGCCCATGGTACACCACCAACCGCTCCACATTTCTAACAAATATTCCCACTCAGCAACACACCAGCTGAGAGGCCAACTCTGGTCATTAATAGCTCCATTTTACGAAACGTGAAGTTAGCGACACTGGGGGCCAGAGCAGACGACATTGAGTCTAATTTAAAACTGCTGGCTAAAGATGAAGGTGAATACAGTAAGATTGTTCTTCACGTCAGCGCTAATGACACCGGGTTACTCCAATCGGAGGTCACTAAAGTCGCTGTGTGCCAAAACGACGTCGGACTCCATAGTCTTCTCTGGACCCCTACCTAATGTGACCAGTGATGACATGTTTAGCCGCATGTCGTCATTTCACCGCTGGCTGTCGAGGTGGTGTCCAGCAAATGATGTGGTCTTCATAGATAATTGGACACCTTTCTGGGGAAAACCTGGTCTGATTAGGAGAGATGGCATCCATCCCACTTTGGATGGAGCAGCTCTCATATCTAGAAATATGGCCAAGTTTATTAGTTGACCAAAACCATGTCGACAACCCAGAGTTGAGACCAGGAAGCAGAGCTGCAGTCTTACACGCTTCTCTGAGCCTCCATTAGAGCAGTTGCCCACCCAGTCCTTTAGTATAGAGACTGTGGCTACGTTTACACATAGCCAGGTATGTTGAGAAACGAATATTTCCCTCCCTCCGTTTTCCAAAATAACATCGTGCACATAGCATCGTTTTCAAAAAAGTTTTCGTTTACATCAACCCGCATAAATACGCCATCAAGCGTTGGAGAGTAAAGTAAAGTAAAGTCGGAGAGTACCAACAGTGATGACCGCAACATCCTAAAATTTTCACCCCACTCCTCCGGGACAACCACTTCATTTTCAGAATTATCCCACCAGACAGCAGTCCGCCCGGGTCAGACCCAAAACCGGCGACGTTGGCGGTGGCGGCGACTGGGTCTTTGAATAGGTGGGAGAAGTGGCAAAATTGCTGACCTCCGAGCCCTCATTCGTCTCTGGTCATCGACATGATGCATCAGGTGTGTATGCAAATGCAAACACATGAAAAGTGTTTGCACCAGAAGAAATGCGACTGCTACTCTGAACACTTCCATGATCATCGTCATAGCAACAAGTAAACATTGGTCACACTTTTAGCATATCAGCTGCCTAAAACTCAGTTTATCTCAATTTACACGCAAACGCAAAACCGGAGTTTTCCAGAATCTCCACTCTAGCTGGAGTTTTTAGAAAGATTCGTTTTCAGAGGCGAATTCACCGTTTGCATGTAAAAGATAGGTACAAACAAAGGGAAATGTCTCCATTTTTAAAAATACCCGTGTACATGTAAGCAGGGCCTGAGTCTGTCCCCCGTCCACCTACATTATTTAAAGATAAAACAAACAGAAGAGGAGTTCATCATAAAAACTTATAAAACTAAAATCAACATCTCCAACAGTCCAAAATAAGAGAATTAAATGTGGACTATCAGGTCCTTGTCCTCTAAAGCTGTTTTAGTCAATGAATTAATATCTGATTATGCTATTGATTTATTTTGTCTCACTGAAACCTGGCTGCCAGAGGATGAATATGTTAGCTTAAATGAATCCACTCCTCCCAGTCATTGTAATACTTCTTGAAGTACCATCAAGGTGGTGGAGTTGGAGCCATATTTAACTCAAGTCTATTAATAAATCCTAAACCTGAACTAAATTATAATTCACTTGAAAGTCTTGTTCTTAGCCTCACTCACCCAACCTAAAAACATTACAGCCAACTCTATTTGTTACAGTATATCAAGCTCCAGGTCCTTATTCTGAATATTTATCTGAATTTGCAGAATTTGCATCAGTCTTGATCCTTAAAACAGTAATTATTGTAGGTGATTTTAACATTCATGTGAACAACCACAATGATAGCCTTAGTACTGTGTTTATCTCTTTATTAGATTAAATTGGCTTCTGTCAGAGTGTAAATAAACCGACTAATTGTCTGAACCACACCCTTGATCTTGTAGCCAAATTTAAGGAAGTGATTTTTTTCAGTATTGAATTCAATGCTATGTCTCAATGTAGCAGAGGACTTCCTTTGGCTCCTCACAAATAGATCATCTTGATGATAGTACTACAGGCTCATCACGAACAACTCTCGACTCAAGTGCACCTCTGAAAAAGAAGAATTAAACAAAGAAGGCTAGCACCATGGTATAGCCAGCAGACTCGTTACTTAAAGCAAGAGGCACGTGAATCTGAACGCAAATGGTGTGCCACTAAACTGGAAGACTCTCGTTTAGTCTGGCAAGATGATATTAAAACATTCAGGAAGGCTCTCCATAATGCCAGAACAGCTTATTACTCTTCATTAATAGAGGAAAATAAGAACAACTCCAGGTTTCTCTTCAGCACTGTAGCCAGGTAAACAGAGAGACACAGCTCTACTGAGCCATCTATTCCTTTAGGTCTAACTAGTAATGAGTTCATGAGCTTCTTTAATGATAAAATTATAACTATTAGAGACACAATCCATTACCTCTTGCCCTCAACAGGCACTGATTTGCATTCTGATACAGCAAGATGAAACAGCTGTAAAACCTGATACTGTATGCAGCCCTGAACCTATTCGACTGACAGGTCGAGGATAGCTTACCTTATTGGGCTCCTCCGAGGTGACGCATTAGAGTAGGCGTCCACTGCGTGGGAGAAGCAGTCGCTGGTCACTACCTCGTACACTGCTTTCACTGAGGAGATGAGGAAACAGTTTGACCACCCTATAAGAGGTAGAGACGTGTCCAAGAGGTTGTTTTCATTACGACAGGGGGGTCGCAGCGTGGCCGAGTACGCCATTGAGTTGACTAATGGTTTGAATGACTTGTTGAAGGATGAGCTTATCTCCTACTCAGAGAGTTCCAGTTTGGACGAATTAATCTCCCTCGCTATCCACATTGACAACTGCTGTCGGGAGCGCCGGAGGGAGAGACGCCAGGCTGGAGGATACGAACGCCCCCGGGCACCCCGCTCCGTTTGTTCGGTAAGCTCCGCACCCTCTAACCCAGCTCCTGTTCCTCAGGACGACTCCAGGAGGGAGAGCTCCTCGAGTCCCGAACCCATGCAGCTGGGCCGTCAGAGACGCAGGAGAACTAACAGCTGTCTCTACTGCGGCCATCCTGGTCACTTCGTCGCCACCTGCTCCAAGCGGCAGTCAAACAGGCAGGCTCGCTAGTAGAAGGAAGCGTCCTAGCGAGCCACACCATTGTGTCCCAAGCTTCCCGTCAGCGAGCCCCGTTTCATGTGACCCTCTCCCATAAAGGTCAGTCCATAACTCTGCAGGCTTTGATTGATTCAGGGGCAGACGAAAGTTTTCTGGATTCACTTGTTGTTAAACCGTTGGGCCTAACCACGGTGCCCCTGAAGGACCCCCTGGAGGCTAAAGCCCTGAACGGCAGACTCCTAGCCAGGGTGACTACCAAGACCGGCCCAGTCCACCTCCAGTGCTCTGGTAATCATTTAGAGGAGATTAGCCTTTTTTGTGTTAGGCTCACCTTTTGTGCCTGTTATCCTTTGTGCCTAAACATAGTCCGCATATAGCACCCGGAGGCATTTTACGTGTTTGCGGAGGATTTTAACCACGTAAACCTGACAGACACTCTGCTTAAGTTCTACCAGCATGTCACCATACCGACACGGGGAGATAACACGTTGGACCGTGTGTACACCAACAAAAAAGACGCATACAGAGCCGTCCCCCACCCCCACCTGGGCCTCTCCGACCACATCTCCATCATGCTGGTCCCCGCCTACCGTCCTCTGCTCAGACGCCAGACGCCAACCAAGAGGACTATCACCGTGTGGCCCAGTGATGCGGCCCTAACACTGCAGGACTGTTTCCAGCGTACGGACTGGCAAATCTTCAGGGAGGCAGCTGCCCTTGAGGGACAGGTGGACCTAGAGGAATATACGTCGGCTGTCCTCGGCTACATCAACAAGTTTGCAGAGGATGTCACCACCACCAGGACAATAACAGTCTACCCGAACCAGAAACCCTGGCTGAATGTGGAGGTCAGGTCTCTGCTGAAAGCCAGGGATACTGCGTTCAGGTCAGGCGACAGACTGGCTGATAGCAGGAGTAAAGAGGGCCAAGGCCACATATGCCCGGAGGATCGAGGGACATTTTACATCTAATGATCCATGGAGTATGTGGAGGGGCATAAAGTGCATCACAGACTACAACACCAGAGATGCACAGTGCCCCAGGGACCCCTCTCTGCCCGACGCTCTCAACACTTTCTACGCCCGCTTTGACGACCCGAACCCCTCCCCCAGCACCAGACTCACTCCACCATCAGGAGAAGAGCCCCTCAGCATGACCCCAGCAGAGGTGAGGAGAACCCTCCAGAGGATTAATCCATGCAAAACTACAGGTCCCGATAACATCTCCGGGCGGCTGCTGAGGAGCTGCGCACACCAGCTGACAGATGTCTTGACAGACATCTTGAACACCTCCCTCCAACAGGCAGCGGTCCCTACCTGCCTGAAGACTGCCACAATCATCCCCATCCCCAAAACCTCCACAGTGACAGGCCTGAATGACTATCGGCCGGTTGCCCTCACCCCAATAGTCATGAAGTGCTTCGAGAGACTGGTGATGGCCCACATCAAAGACTGCATCGACATCACACCAGTATGCATACAGAAAGAATCAATCCACAGAGGATGCCATTTCTTCTGTGGTCCACACAGCCCTCACCTACCTAAAAGGACTCTTATGTTCGCCTGCTCTTTGTGGACTTCACATATTGCCTTAGATTTTGTAACCGGCCTGCCACAGTCTGAGGGTAAGACTGTTATTCTCACAGTTGTCGACCGTTTCACTAAGTTTGCTAGGTTCCTACCCCTGCCCAAACTTCCTTCTGCCAAGGAGACAGCAGATATTCTCATCAGGGAGATATTTTGTGTCCACGGACTGCCCAGTGACTTGATGTCAGACAGGGGTTCCCAGTTTGTGTCCTCAGTATAGAAAGCATTCTGCCTCGTTATCTGAGCCTCTGTCAATTTAATCAATGTTAATTTCATCCCCAGTCCAATGGCCAGGCAGAGCGTGCCAATCAAAAGATGGAGAGCTCCCTCCGCTGTCTGGTCTCATTTGACCTCACTACCTGGGCTGCTCAACTCCCTTGGGTCGAATACGCCCACAATACCCTGTCTACCTCTGCCACAGATTTGTCCCCATTTCAATGCCTCTACGGTTATTCTTCCCCTATTTCCCTCACAGGAGAGAGACGTCGCGGTGCCTTCATTCCAGACCTACATCAGGCGGTGTCACCGCACTTGGCACTGAGCCCGCACTTCCCTGCTTAAAGCCTCAGAGTGGTACCAGCTCCACTCCAACCGCAGACGCGTCCCCGCGTATGGTTCTCCTCCAAAGATCTGCCACTGAAGGCTGACTCTAAGAAACTGTCCCCTCAGTTTGTCGGCCCTTTTGTCATTGAACAAGTGATAAACCCCATTGCTGTCTGCCTCAAACTGCCCCCCACTCTCCGGGTCCATCCCACGTTCCATGTCTCCCGCATTAAGCCTGTCCTCATCAGTCCTCTGCTCCCACCCCCTCCTCCCCCTCCTCCTACTCGGATCATCGAACCTGCCTACACCGTGTGTCGGATTTTGGATTCTCGCCACCGGGGGCGTGGCTGCCAGTATCTGGTCGATTAGGAGGGGTATGGACCTAAGGAGAGGTGGTGGATTCCGTGGTGCCAGATTTTGGACAGTGCTCTGGTGAGGGACTTCCACCGACTGCACCCGGGAAAGTCGGAGGGGGGGGGTACTGTCAAAGTGTGGTTGTTTGTTGTCTGTCTTCTCCTGGCAGTGCTTGAGGGGGCGTGCCTGCAACTGAATACTCTCACCTGGCTGACATCATCACATCATTACCTCATCACCTCACCTGCTCCTCTTCAACTGCTGGCAGTATTCAAGGAGCATCCACACAGCCAGTCTCCGCTGGATCGTTGCCAAGTATTATGTATGCTACAGCCTTCTAGCCCGGAATCCTACTTTGTATTAGTAACTGCCTGTTTTTGCCAACTTCCTGCCGTCTATTTTTGCCCGCCACTAACCACGTCTCTCTGCCTCAGGGATTAGCCTATGTCTCGTGTAGCCGCCGTGTGGATCTCCACCCTTCAAGCCTGCCAGCCGACCCCTCTCTGATTGCCCCCACCTCTGGACTCCCACACTCGCCTACCTGCTCCCTTTTCATTCCACGCATTCACTCTCTGATTCAATAAACCATTACATTCTACCCACTTGTTCCGGTCTGCTTCTGGGTTCCCCTCTGAACTGTGACAGATAAATATTTAAACTGTTTTTCTCCCATCGACCCTCATCAAATAACTTAAATAATTTCTTCATCTAAGCCATCAACCTGTCTCCCAACCAGGCTGCTCAAGGATGTTTTACCTCTAGTTAGCCCTTCTTTATTGGATATGATTAATCTGCCTTTAATATCGGGATATGTACCACAGTCGTTTGAGTAGCTGGAATTAAACCTCTTCTTAAAAAGCCCACTCTAGATCCAGAGGCCTTAGCCAATTACAGACCGATATCAAACCTTCCTTTTCTGTCTAAGATACTTGAGAAAGCTATAGCCAATCAGTCTTGTGATTTTCTCCATAAGAACTGTTTATTTGAGGATTTTCAGTTCAGATCTAGAGTACATCATAGCACAGAGACCGCACTAGTCAAAGTGACAAATGACCTCCTAATGGCATCAGACAAAGGACTCATCTCTGTACTTGTCCTGTTAGATCTTAGTGCCGCATTTGACACCATTGACCATCAAATTATTTTACAGAGAATGGAAAATCAAATTGGCATCAAAGGAACCGCCCTAAGCTGGTTTAAATCATCTTTTATAGATCGAGCTCAGTTTGTTCACGTCAATGATGAATCCTCCATGCATACAAGTCCCACATCTATTCAGTTGATGCTTGATGCTTCCTCTAGGGAACATTATTAGGAATCACTCCATTAATTTTCATCTCTAGGGAACATTATTAGGAATCACTCCATTAATTTTCATTTTTATCACGACACACAATTATATTTATTGATCAAGCCTGATGAAACCAATCAGTTAACTAAACTCCAAGGATGCCTTAAGGATATAAAAAGTTGGATGACAGTTTTCTGGTGTTAAATTCAGACAAAACTGAAGTTCTTGTAATTGGACCCAAACACCTCAGAAACTCTCTTTCTAGAGACTTAGTTACTTTAGAGACCTCCAGCTCCACTGTAAAGAATCTTGGAGTTGTTTTTGATCAGGATCTGTCCTTTAATGTCTACATAAAACAAATTTTGAGGACTGCATTCATCAACTTACGTAACATCGCCAAAATCAGACGCATTGTATCTCAAGCAGATGCAGAAAAACTAGTCCACGCATTTGTTACTTCAAGGCTGGACCATTGTAACTCTTTGTTATCAGGCTGCTCTAATAAGTCTCTTAGGACTTTGCAGCTAATTCAGAATGCTGCTGCACGTGTTCTGACAGGAACCAAGACTAGACCCCCCCTCCCCTTCTCCCTCTCTCTCTGTCTCTCTGTGTCTTTTTCAGGGTTATGCCTAGTCAGGCACATGATTTGATTTGATTTTCTCTTAAATGTGTACTGGGGCTGCATGTTGGTGCAGTGGTCAGAACTGTACCATGTGTCAGCCCTGTCATCAATTGTTGACCTGTCTGGTCTACCCCGCCTCTTACCCATTGTCAGCTGGGATGGGCCCTTTCTGATAAGGATCAGCAGTTATGGAAAATGGATGGATGTGTATTGTTGATTGATTCACCAGCACACACATAATTTCAAGGAATTTCTGTCAGCAGTTTCTACAGTTCAAGAAAGAGATAGGTAAAGTCTAGTTTCAATGTTTCATCAGATTCAGAGGAGGGAACGAGTGAAGAAGACCAGCTGTATAGAGGGACAGAATAAGGATGGCAACAGCTGCAGTAATGATTTAGATTCACCACTAGAGAGGAGGAAGCAAATCAAAATGATTCTAACTGAATACTGCAAATTGTTATGAAGATCTAATGGTTTTGCTGTACATGTTTCTGTCTAGTGTAGTGTAGGAGCACCATATGGAAGATGGTCAGATAAAAACAATGTACTGCCATTGGGCAAGATTCTATCATCTTCCTTGGGATCAGCTCCAGCCTTCCACAAACTTCCAAAAGTGTTAGATTTGTTTACAGTGTTTAAATGTGAATATATAGTTTTATAAAGTACCATATTTTCTGGACTTATAAGCCGCTACTTTTTTCCCACACTTTGAACCATGCGGCTTATACAAAGATGCGGCTTTTCTATTGATTTTTCTTCACCCACCAGGGGGAGCTCTAACAGGAAGTGCAAAAACGAGACAGACAGGGGAAGTCAGTGCAAAGAAGAACACGCTAGTTTTTATTTAGCACATGCAACATAACACGCCCAACAAATTATTTACAGCAAAATATTTTCACCCCCTCATCATGGAAAGCACACGAAGAAGTTCGTATGATGCAGCTTTTAAGTTTAAGGCCATCGATTTGGCTATCCAGGGAGGAAATACAGCTGCTGCATGTAAGCTTGGCATTAATGAATCCATGGTGAGACATTGGAGACGGCAGCAGGAAGAACTCATTCAATGCCAAAAGACGACAAAGGCTTTCATTTTTACTGCCATGTTACAGGCACTGTTTGAAAACAATCAGTTCCGGTATATAAACAAACATTTACGGTACAAAATCTTTCTGTGTATCCGGTAAATATCTAATTTCTCAACCTGGTTATCGGAGGCTTATAGGGGGGGGTTTTTTTTTTTTTTTTTTTTTTTTTTTTTTTTTTTTAAACTTAGTGGGTGCGGCTTAGGGATGCAAATTATCGATTAATTCATTAATCGTTAGTTGATTGACCTTATCGATCAATTAATGATTAACTGATAAGCAGCTTTTTTTCCTGAGAACATACATTTCTCACGGTGTCTTTAACAGAAAGCTAAATATTGCTTATATACTGAATAAAAAATGCATGTTATATTCCTCAACTAATGTTTTATTGTACCAGTGTAAATTCTGCACAGAAAATTGAAATACATTAAAAAAATAATTGTGCACTGGCTCACCTGTTGCATGTGAAACATTAAGCAACATAAAATATTTTTTAAAGCTATACAATATGGGCTTAGCCTACACAATATTAAGCCTACATATCATTATCTGGTAAAGTACTTAGATGAAAAACTTGAAACATAGCAGCACCACTTATAATCTCCCTTGTTCTGAGAAGGTCACAGTAAGATTACTAGCCCTGGAAACTTACAGTAACATGTAGTACTGAACACAGCTTCAATCATCCCTGAGGAAGGTGACAGTAAAATTAGAGGGCCTCTATTAAACAATTTCCCGCAGAAATGTTGAGAGTGACGAGTGAGCTGAGCATGTTTATTTACACACAGGAGCAGATAGCGATGACGCGCTAGCAATTAGCATGTTAGCATTAGCATGTATTTAATTCTTAGTGGCTAATGCTAATTGCTAGCACGTCAGCACGCCTGCAGGTTTTGAAGGTGGTATCTTAGTGAACTCGTAGAGCTGCTGAACTTAAAGTGAGCACCGCAGAGTTTAACTGAGCGTCTTTGTCATCATTACTTAGTTTGAAATGCTCCATACTCCACTCCGGGTCTGTCGCCGCGTTACGTTCAGGCGTTCGCTGTGGCCTAGATTAAGCAATGGCGCCCGCAACTGGCGACACCATGAAATCTCACTGAAAAAACTTCTGTGGAAAATGGCCCTAGATTCAGTTAACTCGATTAAATTAATTTAATCGATTAAATTCTTTTTGACGATTAACCGATTAATCGATTTACTATTTACATCCCTAGTGCGGCTTATATTCAGGTGTCATCTATAGTCCGGAAAATACAATAGTTTAAAAAAAACTTTGTATGCAAAACATGAAAGACAGTAGTAAATAATTGTTTAATTTTATGTTAAAAGTTGGCACATGACCTAAAAAAAATGTTAATTCCTACCCTAAATGAGCAATGCATCTTGGTAAATGCAGTGTATTTTAGCCCAGACACATAAAAAAAAAAAGCAATTAATTTATTTTCCAAAAATATTTTTATATGCTTGCCCATTAAAGGGTTACTCGAAATTGGTCTTGTCTCGGAATCGACTGCAGGATGACAACTGTGGAGATGTCACCTCAATGTTTGTGCATTTTCTGATTTATTTGTAAACTGTCTGGGATGAGCCATCAGCTAAATTTTCCTGAATAAAATTTGGTTTCCTGCAGCAAATACATTCTAATACATGCTTAATTTGATTTAGGTAACATCAGGAGGTTTGCCTTTGAATAGAGACTAATAACTACTGTAAAATGTAGCTAAATGTATGTGTTTTGGAGGAAAGCATGGCATACTTTAAAGAATGTATTTTAATAGTCTCTGGATGCATTTGGCCAGAGATACATTTTTACAGTGTAGTGTTTAGGAAAAAAATATGCTAGGTTTAGACAGCTTTGTTTTAAAACAAGGATAGACAACATGCTCTATTTCCCTGAACCAAGTCAGTCATTACTGGAAACAAGATTTAGGGCTATTAATCCATTAATCTCTTACAGCTATAGTAAGTATGTTAAAGGTCCAGTGTGCAAGATTATTTAGAGAATATAGCAGAAATGGAAACACACTGGTCCTTTAAGAAATGGTCCCATAGAATGTTGTTGGAGGAGTGTATGCTGATAGAGGCTGTCTGTTGGCAAAATTTGCCATCTTGACTATATTTCTGTTTAACATTTGACCATGGTAGTGTATAATGGGTTTACTGTATCAGTGTCTTTGCTCATAGCATTGATAACAATCATGTCTATAGTAAATGGAAGTATCCCTTATAAGGTGATTCAACCAGACAGCAGAAGATATCTAAGAGTAATACATTAAGCTGTTACTTAGATAATTCGTCCAATCTTCTATGAGATATGATCTGATTTTGTTTCTCATTCTTTATCAAGTGACAACAAGGACTTCATATGAGACATGACACCTTGTTGACTTTGGCACAATGGATGTCACCAATATTACTGTGCAATATGTCCATGGTGCTTCCACTCCTAGTTGTAATTTCTATATATTGATGAAATGACACATCTAATGACGGTGGAGAATGTCAGCATCTTTAACTTGAGAGTGTAGATCTGACTCTGGATTTTACCCCTTGGCCTCATTCTGTCAGCCCTGAAGATAGTAAAGTTGTAAAGCCTGACTTACTCATCGAGCCAGTTCTTTTATGTAGGCACCCCTTTCCATCATGTTTTAGCGTGTAGTATGTCTTCTTTACTTTTGACAGGATAATGAAGAGAAGTGGAGGACTAAAATATTTTCTTGTCAGCCTAAACTTACCCCTCCTCGTCTAGCTCTTTTTCATGGTTGGATTTCAGGATTGGATAAGAGGCCAGCAGCTCATTTTGTGTTGCAAAGGGTATAGATGACCAGAGTAGAAGCAGTGCCTCACTCCTGTAGGGGAGAACAATTTTGCCATCTGTCAACCTTTTTTCTGCACTGCCAGGTATGTGTCCTCTTTTCCCCTTCTGGAGATCAGTAAGGTAATCTATCTAATCTACCTTTTACTTTTTTAGAAATCTTGAAAGATGATTTCCTGTGTATGATAAATCACAGGGCAGGTAATGCCCTGACAGACTTTCTCTAATACCTCACATTCAGGAACATTGGGACTGAAGGGGCCTCTCCACTTAATGAACACTTACATCTGTCGATACAACTCAATCCTGATTAGGATTTAGTAATCCTGTTAGGTTTGTGCAAATCTGTTGTTGTCTGATGACGATTTAGCCTCTAGGGGCAGCGGCTTAGAATCGTGCCAACCAAGTCGAAAGGCTAGACAACTGTTTTAAATTTATATCTGTGCAACTGACCTGTTCCTTAACAGTGTGATGGTCTAGGTGTCAAACTTGGAACTTGTCCCAGCCACATGGCTTTAAGATATGGTACTTTCCATATGCGGTTTAATTTTTACCTGCTATGTCACTGCTATGTCACTAGGTCTTCAATGTGTATATCATTATTGTAAATAAATACGTTTATTTTGCTGATTGACCGACTTTCTTGATACCAGCACTCCCTTGCTCTCGTTCACTATGTGAACTATATCTTCTTATCATTTTATGTCTCACTATGTCTATGTTGCTCAAGCGATGTTTGCTTTCTCCCACTCTTTTGAGCCATCAGACAGAAATAAAGTCAGAACACAACAGGTCTAGTATCATAGTTTAGCCCATTAATTCCACCTGGACAGTGCTCATCTTCAGGCTGACAGTGGTGGGTTTGACCGGTCTGATTATTGGATTGCATTTCGGGAAAAATTAATCTGGCTCAACTTTCTCCGCAGCAGGTTGTCACATTTTTTTTCTGCCACAGCCAAAACGCACTATGCTCACTCAAATGAGTTGGAAAAACCTGCGTTTTTGCTGCAGCGTATAGTCACAAAATCCATGCTTACATTTACAATTCATTATTTTTTCTTATTTTATATGATCAAGTTACCCTCAGTACCATCATTATTTTGAAGTTGCTGTGAACACATCTTGCATCGGTGTGATGCTAAGTACAAAGAGTCTGGAAATATCAATGTTTTGCATAGTTTGTCTTCATACTATAAAGGCACATGGCACTTACAGATAGACAGTAAATACCACACAGGATTAAACGTTTGACCTTTGTTGCATGATGTGACTGTTCAGGAGACTAAAGACAGCAAAGACCTGTTAATCACAGAAAATGTCTAATCTGTTCTGTCGGATATGTTATAGACCCTAATCTCAAGAAAGGAAGAGGTTCTTAATATCAGTGAGAAATCAAGGGCAAGACAAAACATCAGTCAAACATCAAAGCTTGTTTTTAAATTTGGAAATGCCAAAACATGTGGATGCATACATTTATGTCCTAACCCAAACACATGTTTATGTGAGAGGGTTTTCTGTCTCCAGACTTTATCTCTAAGCTTTACCACTAGAAGACTAATCCCAGCAATAGGTTAGGATGGAAGAAGGATAGATTGCGTTGTGTCAAGTATCAGTGTGTTACATTACGTTAGTGTGTCCCGTTTTGTTCAGAGTGGACCCAGTAATAATATTAATGATGATAATAATCATAGTCATAATCATAATCATAATCATAGAAAAGGTTGGCTAGTCTAAATATCGGCAGAGCTAAGGTGGGCCGGATGACACCTGGGTGCTTAAATAAGCCATCTGTAACAGCACCCACTTGTCACGCTGCTAATTGGGCATAACTTTAAGCCTTAATATAACTGAATGGGTGAGTTACAAAAAACTCACATACACATACTTAACGCAATTCTTATTTGTCCACAGAGGAATCCTCCAAAGCCTGTTTTCACATAAAAAATACTTTGCAATTATTGTTGTTGGTTCCTAACATGTCATCACAAGTCCCCAGCATTCACCAGCATCAACAGCCTAAAGGAGTGAAAGCAGTCAACTGAGTAGATGTAGCCCAAAGTATGATATCAACTTAACACAATTAACCGTTGATATAACTGATCCTTAATTGTATTAATCCAACCAACAAAACCCCCCATTCACACCCACCCACAGTAACTGATGGCATGATGACCCCTCAGATAATATGCAGATTGTCTGACCTCACAAAGCTGCAGTGGAATAGTTTGTTCCCCCGCAATATTGGTTCTTGTCCTAATGTAGGTCTTAAAAAAGCAGTTTTGTTCACTACAACTGCGATGAGTGAAGCGATGAATTCTAATGTTTACAGTTTTTATTTTGTTAAATTTTAAATGGCAATTCTTTTGAATTAGGGTGGTACCACTTAATGACACAGAGGTGCCTGATGATCCAGTTCTTGATCCAAAATAACTAGGGTGCAGCTTGTTGACAGTGCGAGTACCCACTACAAAAAATTATCCCAAACTGGAAGGGCATTTAGGTATCTGGATGCTGATAACTGATCTGCTAATTCATTGTGGTTCAACAGTTCCGTCACCAGATTGTCTTCAACAGTGCAAATTTGAAATACTTATACTTAACTTGAGTGTGTCCATTTTATGTTACTTTATGCTTCTATTCCACTACATCTCAGAGAAGGTATTGCACTTTTTACCTCACTAATAAACTAAATGGTTAGTGTTTTGAATGTGTACTTTGTAAGACTTATTTTTACTTAAGTGAGGAATAGATTTCTTTAATTGATTTTTAGTGGGTTAATACTTTCACTTGCACAAAGGATATGGATAGTTCTTCCACCTCTATAAAAGTTAATAACATAATTACCACAATTTGTCTGTTATGCCTCAGTGAGGTAGATGAATGGTTTCAACGGGTGTGTGAAGTGCTAAACAGGTTTGCCTGCCTACAAAGAAAGTTCAGTTGGACAGTGACACGATGGTTGTGGAGAGAAATCGAAACACTATAGTACTTACGTTGGACTCACGCAGCAACACATCAATTTTTGTTACTCAGTTTAATGACAAATCAACATATCCAATGACAACTTAAAAAACAAACAAACAAAAAAAACAATGACTGTCCAATCAAAGTCCATGATATTCTAATGAACTTAAATGAAAGCTGGGGCAGTCACAGTGCACCTGCTACTATGGCTACGATCCCCTGAAGAATGGAAGAATGCAGTCCGAGGTAAGGCAGGACATGCCTACAGTTTACAATTCAGTTAATTTTGACAAATTATTAACAATTATAACTCTTACTGATTGCCATAGTAGCAGGTGCACTGTGTCACAACGGTGATGACATTGTTAGAACCAATCAGAAGCAGAGTATGGCATACGCTTCATACGCTTGCTTAGCTGTCCTTCGAACATAAATAAGCCAATGGGAATGCACCTATGGAAATCCCACCCACCAGGCACGTTTGTGTCAAAACCGCAATCAAAAAGTCAGGGAGTGCAAACGAGAAGGCTGGAATCGTAATCAAAGCAAAGGCAAAAACAAATATTTTACACGATTGCTCAAATGATTTCATTGCAATCTTGTATTTTATAATTTAATTTTTTTGTTTGATTTTTTTTATTTGGTATTTTGAGTTGTAATTTTTTGCTTGCTGTTTTAAAAGTATTCTTTCAACTTTTTGACATATAAACCAGCATGTTTTTACTTTGAGAAAGCGGTCCTCATGAGACCATGAGTTGGAATTCCAGACAATAAAAGCCAACTTCCCAAGTATCTAAGGAAGAGATTCCTGCACACAAAATCTGATGGTGGACAGACAAGAGAAAACAGACATCCTGGGATGTGAGGAAGGGTTACAGCAGTGTGTTCCTGGACAGCGTCACAATCAGATTTATCCAGCTGCACCTACAGCAGAGAAATTTCCACAACAATTCGGTGTCAAGTAATTTGCTTTTTTCACTTGTAGTATGAACAAAGCGACCAGGATCTTGAATTACTTGTATCCTTAAATGAAGTGATTTGCTTTTTTCGCTTGTAGCATAAACTAAGCGACCCTTACAGAGAAGTCTGTATTGTAGTAGTTGTCCACAACCTCCATTTGGAATGGGGAGTAAAAGCTCTGTCGAGGTTGGACTTCCAGAGGGGCCGATTGTGGATGTTACGAGAAGGAAATATGGGGATAAAGTTTAAAATATTTAAATGTCTGAACAGCTGAGTTTGGATTCCCAATAGGGGGATTCCTCAGTTTAAAAACATATTCGTGACCCGGTGGATGGAACATACTTCCACGGAAACGCCTCTTTGCAGACCGAGAACACACCAGCGGCTGAGAATCCAAATTAAAAGAGGTATGGGGCCCTTTTGAAAACCCAATTTTTGTTGCTGTGTGTTGTTGGAGGTCTATGACACTGGAGTCCCAAAGAAGTTGATGCCATCCAATTATCAATATTAAAAGAAAAACTTTTGTCCTTTTTTTTTTCTGTTAGTGATTAATCAATAATCAAAAGGGGGAATTGTAATAGTAAATTCAGTTTCTTTGTTTCAACCACTAGAGATGTCCTCCACAACATCCCCCCTTTTTAACATAAGATACCAGTTCCTTTTGTCTTTGTAAATTGTGATGCCTAGACTCAACTTTGAGAAATTTCGACAACACTGTGTATATGCATATTTGTTATAACTGTGTTTAAAAAATAGCAAGTTGACAAGTTTGCCAACAGCCAAGCATCAAGCAAATGCAGAAACAGAAGACATAGAATCCAGCAAAACTTACTTGCTAGTCCAGCAGTAAGAAGCCCAGCTCAGTGCCAACAACTAAAAGGCAGTCCCAGAGTTACTCTTGTCTGGATCTCCATCTTACTCACTCTGCTTTTCCTCTTCTTAGCTTTTTCTGCCATCTTCTTAAGCCTAAAATACATGCATGCGGAACGGCTCCGGAACGGCCCTGCCACAGCGACAGAGCCAATACGTTTCCATGTTAGTCAATGTGTCAGCTCACACAGTCTCCGTCCCCACTGCGTATGTGTTGCCCTCCGCAACACATACGCAGAGCTTCTATTTTTCATGGACGCCGGAGCATGCTGCATAAATTTAGCACAGAGCAGACCGTGCGGGGAAGAAAATCAGCTACAAAATACAAAATAAAATTTTCAAAATAAAATACTCTGTGTTCACCGCAGATGGAGTTTCATTACAAGAACGCGTCATAATGAGCGGGGCCGACGTGAAGTCAACAGGTGAGGGGTTTTCAGGCGTAATCATTTATGACACCTCACATCCTTTTTATAAGGACACCAGAAAAAAGATGCGGCGTGGAATGCCATTGCAGGAGTCAAAGAGACTACAGCTGGCAATATCGCGCGATAATGCGTGAATTCGCGAGATCTCGTGCGTTCTCGCGATGCTCGGTAGCCGGCGGAGACGCACCTGAGCGCATCACAAACGGATCATGTGTGAGTTGGCGGACGGCAGAGTACGCAGCTGTTCCGGAGTGGAGCCGTTGTGAAGCCGTTCCGCATGCTGTATATTTAAGGGGTTAGGTCTCTTCACATCTCCCATGCTCTGCCTCTGCTAAGCCTGGTTAAAATGTCTGCTCACCTGGCCCTGGTTCTTGGCATTGCTGTCGCCCCCCATCTGTCTCTCTTTCCAAAACACCTGTGGTACTAACAGTAACACTCCTGCAATGCTGTGAACTCAGTCTGGGCCCAGGCTAACAAACTGAGCTAACATGAACTAACAGCAGCTATAGTTTATATCAGTTTGTTTACTGTCCATCAGGAAACTCAGTTTCCAGATGGAAAACCAGAAAGCATTTCGAGAGAGAGAAAGCATTGGTTTGTTAAATTAAAGGTAGCATACTGGATTGTTTTACAGTAATACAGGACCTGAAAGCTAATAAGAAAATTGCTTTAACAATGTTTATTAAAACATGTGCTTTTGTATTGCATGGATTAATAAAACTGTCCATCACTCACTCTCATTACTGATTTTACTGCTTTTATGACATACTAAAAGAATGAATACACACACTGAATCATATAAATGGGAAACTGGAAACTATAAATAAATAAATACTTGCCATGAATAGAATGTAAAAATCTAATCTAAATATCTCAAGCTGAAATAAGTAAAACAAGAAGGACGACAACTTTATTGTCAGAGTTCAGGACTGATTCATAGAAACTTTAATGCATTTATTAATACAATTATAGTATAAAATGTAGTATAATTACATGTGTTCAGAAATGTAAAAACATGTTTAAAAATTAAACATTCACTGTATTTCTATACAGTGACACAAATGGAATGTATAAAGCAGTGACCTTAATGAGGAAAATTGCTTTTAAAGACATCACATTTTCAGATTTTTTAAGATAAAAACTTCCATTATCCAATTATTTGTTTTTGTAAGTTACTGTTTTTGATTTTTTTGAGGTAGCATGTATCCTACTGAAAACATGTTACAACATATTTGTAACACCTGAACAGTAACTTCAGTAGCTTCATTACATTTATTGAACACTGACTCATTCATACCACTTCTGACTCTTCTGACTTGAGCATTACATACATTTATTCATACATGAATATCACTTGGATGTTGGCCACAAAAAATGAGGCATTTTAGAAACATGGGTAATGGAAAGATTTGGTGCATGCTGAAAGTTTTGAAAAGCTTTTCACACCTAAGAGATGTTTAAAATCTTAAAGGTCCAGTGTGTCGGTTTTAGTGGCATCCAGTGGTAAAGTTGCAGATTGCAAGCAACTGAAGACTACTCGCCTCATCTTCCTGTTCCAAGCATGAAGGAGAATCTATGATGGATGTAAAACTCTTAAAAAATGCAAAAGGTCCTTTCTAGAGCCAGTGTTTGATTTGTCTGTCCTGGGTTTGTAGAAACATACTGGTTCAACATGGCAACATGACAGATGACCCGCTCACTCTGTAGATATAAAAGACTCATACTACGGTAATAAAACACATAAGAGTTCCTATTTTCAGGTTACTATACACTAATGATGCTTATTGCATTCCATTTCTGCCAGTAGATCCCCATAAATGTTATACAATGGATGTTTAAATTGACAAAATGTTTCAGCTACTGCTCAGCAAACTCAAAGTGTAGCTCAAAGGTTGAACAAGCGCCCCACTGACATCTACTCATTGTTTGTCTTAGGCTGAAAACTCATACTGCACCTTGGCCATAACAAAAAGTCCAAAACAAAAATACAACTTAATCTCTTTGAAGTAGTTCAGCATATTTGATAAAGTTGCATGATTCTTCAAAGTGTCACCTAGATAAATGTAACAACTACTGACTCCTCCTAAGTGTATCATGCTGCACTTTGCTTATTCAGGCACTACACATGTTTTATTAACCTAGAAATGACATGGAAGGGGTTGATTTTGTTGAAAGGAGGAGCTCAGTTTTGTTCTATAAATTCAATAAATGGTGTTTCACTGTATATGAGGACAAAATAATAGATGGGATGCCAAAGAAGATATAAGATTATTTAGTACTTATTAAACAGAACCTCCTTCACTGTGCATTATTACATTTTTATTCACTCAGTTGTTACTCTATGCTACTCATAGTAAAGAGGGCCAGGATAGTTCTACCTCAGTACCCTTATGAAGTGGCAACACTATCACCCCACAGTGATGTTTTATATCAACAAAACTAATGTAGGAACAATTAAACAACATAATGATGGTTTACATCTGTGCCAATAATATTTAAATGAACATAGAAGCCAATTTTAGATGCAAGTGCCTCCTTTTACTTCTTTTTTAATGCTCACCAATTACTAAAGGGCTAAGAGGCCAACTACCCTGTAAGTTAACACTTTACTTTTTACATTACTTGGATGTCCCCTGCTGAGTGGTCTTGTACGAAGGGAGGAAGGGCAGGTACTGGAAACATCTAAGCCGTTTTAAAACAGCATTGCAGAAAGGGATATCATAGCACGACTGGTCACACGTGTTTTTGCTTCCCTGTTGCACCTTGTCCTGCCAGCTCTTTATTCCCCGCTCCTTGTCGGTGCCTGTAAAAGATGAATCAGCATTAGAAGGTAGTGATGTTATGCTTGTTTGATACTTTATTCTAGAGTTGTCACGATACTAAAATGAGTAACCACGATACTATACCAGACAAAGTATCGCGGTTCCGGGTATTATCGCGATACTGCGGCCTTTTTTTATTATTATTATTTTTATAAACTGCAATGTATTTGTACAAGTTAGTTTCAAACAACGACGTTTGTTTTTTAAGCAAAATTAGTGTTGCCACTGACGAAGACGCCACGGCAGACTCGCTGCTCGGGCCCGGTGCTTCTGCCATGGTGAGTGTGTTGTCTCGTGTCTGGGCGAGACAGAACTTTAGCTTGTTGTTTGTTTTGAAGCGAGTTTCTATCGAAGCGGAGCTGTCTTCGCGGAGTTTGTTCTTGCCGGCAGAAACACACGAACAGCCAATCAGCTAACAGACGGGCGAACCCAGCGTGCGGAAACAGCCTATCATATCCCTGGACGTCACCAGTAACAGGCAAACAGCCAATCATTCAGCAGCTGTGTAGTTCGGTTGCGGTTCCATGTTGGTTTGTTTACAAAGGAGTAGCATGCAGTGAGAAGCCGGGAGGAGAGCAGAGGCGGCCGCTATGTAGCGGAGACTGGCACCGGTAGTATAGTAATCCACGGTAGTACCGTCGTGTAAAATTTCTAGTATAGTAGCGACGGTTATGATTTGGCACCGCGGGGTACCGTGTATACCGTGGGTATCGTGCAACTCTACTTTATTCTTAGTATTTTGTCATATACCTGGAATGGTGTTGTCCAGGATAAACCCAAAGAATCCTCCGATGAACATATGTGTGGTGAAGAGCACTACAATCACTTGGTCCAACTCTTTTATTCCTGCAAACAGAAATAAATAAATGTCATTTATTAATTTGTTTGAAATAACATTTCAATAGCTTGTGGAAAAAAAAAAAATCTTGTAGGGAGATTCCCTTTGCTCTTGCTTCCTCCTCAGATGTCAGAGTTCTGCTTTAAGTTGAAGCTGAAAGAAATAAAAGCTGCCTTGAACCAAAACCAAAAACAACTGGGGCCTGACACTAAATCCTTCTGGACAGGATAACAGCCAATCCACACGCAGTACACGTGTGATTCATCTGAAGGATGCATGTCATACCTGGCCAGAAAAGCTTTCTCGGTCAAAACAACCCATATCTCTGCATGCAAAAGACTCTGAGCCGTATACCTTGAATTTTACACGATGCTAGGTATTGTCAAGTGCAAGACATTCAACGTTTCATCAAATGACATTCATGAAGCAAAGATTAAGCCCAAATAGTAGTAGGTGTTACATCCACGTCTGTGCTGCCTATGGTGTTGCTCTCTTCCCCTCTTTGTGTGTTTCTACCTTCCTCCTAGGGGCGGGCCCCAGTCGCAGGCAGTTGCTGCAGCACACACCTGAAGCTCATCTGGTCATTACTCCTTCTGATGAAATACACCAGTTCTCCACTCACTCTTTGCCAGATCTTTACAGTTTCCCCCATGGTAACTAATCAGGCTCCTCTTCCCAGTTGATCTTACTCCCAGTGCTTTTTTCTTGGTTCTCCTGTATTTTTTCCCTCCCCATGTTTCCTGCCTTGTTTTTTTGACATTGTGGTTCCTGTGCTTAAGATCACCAACCCCTGCTCAGCAGCTGCCAGCTTGAACCCGCTCCTCTCTCTGACCCTCTCCCGGACCCTCACCTCATCCTCACCGTCGTCCTCTCCCCCTGTCGTGTCTCCCAACCCCCCACCTCACTTCCCACAGACCCAGTCATTGGGCCACAGAGATCCCCCCGACCTTCAGCCTGAGGTCTTCCCCTGTTTTTCTGAATAAACTCTGTACCATTTGTGAACCCAGCGTCCTCCTCTTTGGTCCGATTACCACCCGTTGTCATAATGGGAAGCTAAATGATCAGTTTACCTAGTTCACAGAATAAAGAAGACATATTTTCTCACTTAGCCTGAGTGATATCTAGCCAGTACATACTGTATATACTTTGGGATAACTATATCTGGAGAGGTGGAGGCTGGAATTTTTGATAAACCACAGATTAGATCCAATGACAATGTTGTATGTTGTTTTTATTTAAATGGAATAACAGAATGGCTGGATCCCACCAGAGTGTGAGAAAACATACCTTAGAGCTTAATATATGCTGAAATATTATCTTCATCAACTCAGTGTAAGTATTTACAACACTTTTGAAATGAAAAAATGAATGAGAAATAGGTTAAACTAACTTAAAAAGGGAACATTTTGCTGGTTTTGCACTGAGCACCCCATAAAGGCCACATGGCAGGCCTGGTATAGAGTAGTTGTTATAATAGAGAGCACATTAAGCTAGGAGGGCTCTCACAGGAGAGTCTTGTGAAGTCTGCTGCTCCACAGATATTCAGACTAATGAAAATTGCTTGGTGGATGAGGGACAGCCTCTGTGACTACCATGGCACTCCAATATCCTGAGTCACAGCTGGCCTTTCTTGTGGCATGTGGCCACGAGCACGAGTGAATACAGAGTGCCATTGAAGATCTGAATGCCTGTATGTCCGATTCCCAACTTTCATAATGCCCCTCAGGCAATAAACTGCTTAATGAAGTTGTATTGAATTGAATCAAGAATTGCAAACAGTGCTGACGTAGTTTGACTCTGAACACACTCTTGTTCAAAGAACCCATGCCAACAAAGACACTCAGACACACACACATTTCCTGCCCAGAGTGGCACAAGTCAAAAGTTCAAGGCACACACTCAGTTGATTTTAAATCCAACAGCCTGTACATCTAAAGACGTCTGGGTGCAGTTTGTTTACAAAGAGCGCTGACAGGCGTCCTGTGTGGCGCTATCAGCTAAATGTGTTGAGGCTGGGGAAGAACTTGGGGTAAGAGTGCTTTATCTGATCTGCACGGATTACAGCCACTGATATGGCGCCTCGCCAAGAGGATTGGAAGGTAAGCAGCCTAGACCTGAGAAAACCAGACAAACCCTCATGCTCAGTGTTGAACTCTGGATTAGCACCTTCCTGGGAGACAGTTGCATCACATGATTCATGGGATCAAGGTCTTATGTCTGCAGCGAGCTGTTTAATCTTGAGAATTGCTCTTTTGATGGTGCCTTATAGGAGGTGGTCAATGTGTCATCAAAAGTAGGGAATCATCAACTGATAGCCTTTTATTGATCTCTTAAAGGTTCCAAGATTTCTAAATGATCAGACTTGTATTTGTACAAACTCCAGATGGCTTAACTGCATCTGCAGGATTAATGTTTCACGGCTAGATTAATGTAATTGAGTTTTACCTGTTGCGTGTCTGTTTGTACATATATGAGTTCTTGGAATGTGTGTATTGTTTTTAGATAGAGAATTTGACTAAATTTACAACAAATAATTCACTTTTTTGTGTTTATTAGTATTATTTTCTCTACAGTTTAATTTGTCCAGTTCCTTTCTGCTTGCTCTTCTTACCAGTAAAGACACTACTGAAGTGAAATAGACATAATCCATCATCTTTGTATCTACAACCACTGCCATTTGTGTATACTGGAAGACGCAGCAGTAGTGGCATGCAACCACTAAACCCTGTTTAACCCAGATTAAACCAGGCTGGTGATGTGTAAGGACATTGCACTCTGTCACCCAAGAATCCTAATTCAAGTGGGAACCCTTGAACCTTTTATAAAAGCTGTCAGGTTACAAATGAGGTTCATAAATATTAATTCATAATTTTGAACTTTTTACAACCTACAACAACAACCAAATTGATTGTAATGGAAATAAACAGTAGAAAAATAAAAATTATTTGCAGAATAGATCTCATTAATACGGAACCCCTAAAGGGACATGGGGGAAAAAAAAAAGTGAAACGTTTCTAGTGAGCACAAGATACTTTCTCTTGCGCACCAGAAAGTATCTCGTGCTCACGAGAAAGTATCTCGTGCTCACGAGAAACCTTGGGTTAAGCACAGGCAGTTGGAGAGAGGGCTGGCTCAATTCGTGGCAGCGGCAGCTAGTAGTGGCATTTAAATGCCGCGGCAGCTGCCAGCGTCTGAGACAGCTGCCACGGACCTGCCGCTGTGTGTGTGTGTGTGTGTGTGTGTCACGACAGTTGCCGGGATCTGAGGCAGCTGCCACCGCCTTAGCGGCAGGTCCGTAGCAGCTGCGGTTGAGAGAGATGTTGAAACATTAATTAAAATCAATGCAAATGCTAATACAGAAATCACATGATGGTAATGTTACTTCCATCAAGTCCAATACAACAATGATTGTTTTATAAGATAAAAAATCAAAACAGATGATCAAAGCATCAGTAGTTGCCGTGGCAGGTCACCTGCCCCAGACACCGGCATCACTGCGACACAAATCGCGTAATGGAAATGCCAATACCAGGGACACAACACTGACGACTGTCTTACAAAATAAAAACAAATGCCCATAACAGCAGTATTTGCGGTGGCAGTGCCAGACACCGACACACACACACACACGCACAGCGGCAGGTCAGTGGCAGCTGTCATGACACACACACACACACAGCGGCAGGTCCGTGGCAGCTGTCGCGGCATTTAAATGCCACTACTAGCTGCCGCTGCCACGAATTGAGCCAGCCCTCTCTCCAACTGCCTGTTCTTAACCCAAGGTTTCTCGTGAGCACAAGATACTTTCTCGTGAGCACGAGATACTCACAAGAAAGTATCTCGTGCGCACCAGATACTTTTTTGGTGCGCACGAGAAAGTATCTTGTGCTCACTAGAAACGTCAATTTTTCCCCCATGTCCCTTTAGGGGCTCCGTACATTAAAGAGTTATGACTGAGATTTAAAAATGCTTATGGCCCCCCAACCAAGGTTCTGAAATATCAGTAGCATAACTGTGTTATGTATCAATAAATCATAGTACTGTCCATAGTGCTGAAGTAGACAGATAAAAGTGGATCAGAAATTAACAGAGCTTGTAGCAATTTGCGGGGGGGTTGGTCTTGTTCACTCAGTGTGAAGTTTTGTAAACATTGACATGTCATTACTTTTCTAGAGAATGAACAGTGGAAGATAGCAGCTACATGTCCTTTAGGATGTGTGCTCCCATCACCCCCTGTTAAAAATTGATAAATCCACCCCAGGGATAAGAAGCTAAAGTCACATCTATTTAGGATAAATTATCAAGATCAATCAAGAGAGCAAAACCCCCCACCAGTGCCACCTACAGGCCGAACAGCTTCCTACACCCAAATGAACACACAGTGGTTGACATGGTGGCACTGAGATACAAACTAACTAGCATTTCTACCCTTAAACTGCCAACCAAACAAACAAACAAACAAAGTTCAGGGCCATGTAAGACAAAAAGGTTTTCATTGCCACTTTCAAATGTAGGTTAAAGACTAAAGATGAACAAGTGTGTGCCATATGGGATTGTGGGATTTGTTAACGCATTGGCCTTAGAAGCTTAGACTGGCAATGTACCATGTGCCACTCCCCTGAAAGGGATTAACAGTCTGTGTCAATTGGCATTGTTTCTTGATTCGCTAAAAAACAGAACAGATCACACAGTCAGTGGGGTCGAAGCACAACTCAGATACAGATGAGATGTAGTGAAGTTACTGGGATGAACTAAACTAGGGAACAAATTTGATAACAGTTGACACATATTGGTGCTTGGAAATAAACCAGTGCCATTAACACGTCAACAAGTTATTATCATAGGATTAAGTTTACCCCACTCTGATGTAGTTCTCTGTCCTCCACCTCTATAACAGCCATGTTTTATGAAAGTTTAACATTTTTTCCTCTGGTACCTTGGTTTTTCTGTATAAAGTAGACCCTAATAAAGCAGTAAAAGGTTTTTGATGGATATCCCTATCTGTAACGGTTCAGGATGGTGCTTTTCAACATGTAAGCTACCAAATTTGCACGGTAAGACCATTGCTTTACCCACAGACAACTGATCACCTTATTTAGGCCTAAAAGAACAATAATACACCGAAATATATTCTCATATTACAGAGGTAACCGGACCTGTGAACATAATGGTTTTGTGTTCTTGTCATCTATGTTGAATGTCAGCCACTTGGCCACTGATGTGACTGATCATATTCTACCTGTCCCCCAATTCATTACACTCAGTCTTTCAGTGATGCCCCTATCTGATCATCAAATCTTATGGGCTGTTCTTAATTAGCCTTAGTGGTGGTTTAGACTGGATCAGGAACTGTGGCAAAAACGGAGGTCTTTCAATTCATTTCAGTGGGGGTCATGCATTTCCGCACCAGCAGTCCACTGCCCCACCACCAGACAACCCTGCTAAGAATTGCTGGAGTCCCTGATCCTTTCTGAATGTGCGCTTAGTCAGCGAGAACACATGTATGTTATGTCTGTGTGTATGGGTGGGTATCTAAAAATTACCTGTGTCAATGATGCCCGGATTGGAGTGAAACCAGGTAGGTAACACAAGACCACTGAAGGTAGAGAAGCCAAGGATGAGGAGATTACGGGAAGAGTTAAGGTCCACATACTGGAGGGAGAAAACAAGAAACAAACACACTTTTTTTTGTCGTTCTGCCTTAGCTGGCAGCCATCTTTTTTTTTCAAAGTTCCTTCTGAACTCATTTTATAATCTGGCCAAGCATTCACATTAATCTGTTCATAAGAGGGTAACACAGGCAAGACTGGGGGCAACCCAGTCTGTAAAAGTGCTCTGACTGATTCATTTGAAATCGTAAAAAACAAAATTTTTCCAGCCACACCTCTGAGGTCACTTCTGTTCTAGTAGCTTTGAGCTGTCATGTGTTTTCCCACTGAGGATTTCTTTCATTAGTCTTTTTGAAAAACTGAAATGTGATAGTGGGGTTTTCTGTCTATGCTAAATATGAGCACCTTGTCATTGCAACCAATTATTGTCTAAAAATAATATACTGTACAAGATTGTGAGACCGGTGACTAAGACTCAAGGGAGTGATAGTTCATCGCAAACAAAATAATCATTAGAGTATGGACACAAAACCCTTGAATTATGTTTCATCTTTTTTTACAAAGAGAAAAAAAAACCTTATGGGAAAAATACACTGCGTGGGTGAGACTTCTCTACCCCAACTCAGTATATTTAACTGATCCCAATATGATTCTTCTCTTTTTAGTTGTATTTCACAGGGTTATTGCCAGATCAGCACCCCTGGAGCCAACTATCTAGTTCAAGGAGTTTTGTGTCTGTGGGACATAACAGGTGCTTTAGATAAGTGTCCACCATATAAAATATGACGTTAAAATATTGAAATGTGTTTACCTGGAGGTTGGATATGCCCACTGCTGCGATCATTCCAAACATAACGAGGAACATGCCTCCAATGACCGGGTCTGGGATGGTAATAAAAACTGCTCCAAATTTTCCAAATATTCCCAGGACAATCATCAGAATCCCAGTCGTCTGGAGGACCAGTCTGCTGCCAACCTGGTTTTAAATGAGCACAGGAAGTCATTATCTAGTGTATACATGATGGGTTAATTCATTGCTCTTACCACGCTGGTTGTGTGAGTAAAATCCCTGAAAAACACGTTTTATTGAGCAAAATGCAATCATTCTGAGTTGGCTGTAGATGTGAATCATCAGAGAAAGCAGAGTCAGTAAACGAATTCAGGTCAAGCCTGCAAAGCCCATAAAACATTCAGTGGTAGCATCAGGTTTTATCTGGAGTGGAAGACAGCTCCTCAAAGATCAAGTGGCGGTATGCAGTCTGGGTCAGAAAATAGATCCGCTAGCAATATGCAGTCTTGAAAACTACTTTGTCTGTTTAAAAATTATTTTTAACTCATTACGAATAGTTTCTGAACTGTCCTTGCTGTGTTTTAGGAAAAAACTGCTTATTGGCTAACGACCGTAGATTTCACTCACAAGTATGTGTGCATGTGCGTCCACATCAGAAACACAGCGGTGTTGGGGCGGCTATGGGGGTTGGTGCACGATCAGGACCATGCAGCACCATTAATGTTTAGAAGTATTTTATTTACTATTGGTTAGCTAACACTATTAATAAGAATAAATTCAGAGACTTATTATACTCTAAAATTGTTGGTCTTACTTAAAAATGTACGCATTTATTTTGTATTCAGTGGTAAAAAATATTATATAGCTCTCACGGAAATACATTTTAAAATATGTGGCTTTCATGGCTCTCTCAGCCAAAAAGGTTCCCGACCCCTGCCTTAAAGAGTTCTAAGACATGAGAGATGGTGATTGTGACGTATACCTTGGTAATTCCGAGTGCAGCAATGTTCTGGCTGTAGGAGGTGGTGCCATTTCCAGTTCCCCACAGTGCAGCCAGAATACAGCCAATGCCCTCCACAGCGATACCTCGGTTTATGGCGTGAGTCGGTGGAGGAGGGGCACCAGACAAGCGAGCACAAGCGTAGTAGTCACCGATTGATTCCATGGTAGATGCCAAGACCCCTGCCATCATACCCAACACTGAAGACACACTCACTGTGGGCATACCCCATTGACCTATGGGCACAGAGTAGGCATACTTAACTTTTTTACATTTGCATTTAGTCATTTAGCTGACATTTTTTCCAGAGCGACTTAGGGAAACAGTCAAGGCACAGTGTGACTAAGGAATATTAGTACAGCAATAAGTACTGTGACAGTTCTAGAGGGGGGTAGATTTATTATGTCCAGTTGTTGATGGTAGGAGAGATGGTACTCTCTGAAGAGCTGAATGTTCCATATTTTCTTTTGACTGAGGGAATGTCTCACATACTGCTACCAGATCACCTGAGAAGCCAAGAGTCTCTTAAAAGACAGATGTGTTTTGCTTATACACCACCGAGGGATTTTTAGAGAAGCAATGGCAACATCTGCCAGACCAAAGGTTTATTCTGACACAACACCAACTTAAAATGATCTGTTATACAAACATCTCAGATTCAAATATCATCAAGATTTTATTTTGTAACATCTTTCAGGATTTTAATACTGTGAAAGCAGTCACAGCAGAAACCTAATTTTCTGGATGATAGAATTTCTCACCCAAATAACTCAGCAGGTGATCCAGTTGTACACAACTACATACAAAAGTATCTGGTCAAAATTTTAAATATTGTTGAATTTTTCCTTCACAAAATGGTTGGAAGACAAAACACTGACACAAAAATGGTATTTTCATCGCACAAATGTTCATCTCTACATGCTTTAATCTCCACATAATATCAACATTATGATTTCTTTAACAAGAAAGAAAGAAAGCTGGACACGTGAAGCATGAACCCAGATTCGAATCCCTGGTGATGCTTTTGACTAAAACAACCTCAAAGTATATGGCTTGGAAGCCAGTGAGGGATTATGTCCTTGTCAGAAAGTTGCATAATCAGACTGACAGTGAACTTCACAACTACTCAAAGATGATGTGTGCTTTAGTGCTCAAGTCAGCACACACACCAAATAAGTTCTCTATAACTTTTTTTGGAGTGGAGGACTGTAAGGGTTAGTCGTGACATGAATTCTTCATGAGAGTAGAAGAAGCAGTCACTGCACGCTTGCATTAGATAAATCTGTTTACATCATACATTCTTTAATATGCGGACCTTTCCATCTCATCAAGTATAAAAACCTTTTGGTACCTTTTTCATATATTTCAAATAGCTTCTACCCCACTGCCATCAGACAACTGAACTCAATCAAAGTCAATCAATCAAACTAATCCTACTAATTCTCAAATTAGACTCATCAGACCTATTTATTTTATTATCTTCTTAATTTATTCGGTAGTGCATTTTTTGTATGGTTTTACAGTGCTGTGAAATGACAATAAAGAGGTCTTGAATCTTGAATCTTGTAAATAGTCTTAAATGTTCAAACGTAATCATTTCCTTAACCAGGTGTACATTTAAGTTCATCAACATTAATACATACAAGCACATGATTATGGATACATGTGCATTCTACATACATTGTAATCTCAGGCACTTTGCTGCAAGTTTGTGTTTGCAAGATAGGGGGTGTTTTTTCTTTAGTGTTACTTCAGTGTATTCATGCCGCTGCAGGCCTAATTTCTTCTGGAAAAATATACAACTGTTGATGTTATGATGAAGTTATTAAACAGAAGACCAGTGTGTTTTCTTAGGCAGACATCAACAGGTGAACGTGTCAAACATTTAAAAAGATAAAGATCAGGTATGTGAACATCTTGGCTTCAATGGCCTCAAGGGGAAATTCTTTTTTCACTGAAGTTTTTCACATGTATTTTCCCCCAAATCCAACCACACACACAAAAAAGGACACAAGGCAAATGTGGAGAGATGGTGGAGTGATGGGCAGCTACACAGAGCAGCACCCTGGGAGGAGTGCCCAGGAGGTGAACTGGCAGCTCTCCAGCTATCAGTCCACCTTCCATACTTTGGTCCATGCTGGACTTGAACCAGGCACTCTGGTTTCCAGACCAAAATGCATCAAGATGCATAAATAAAAATGCATGTGTTCATATTCACGAATCCGTCTTAAAATACTAGCTCTGCAGTCAGCAGATTAGTCAGTAGTTTTTTGATTGAGATGCATAAGCTTGTCTTGGGTTTAACAGCCATCTTAATTATAAATGCCTTGTGTCCAATCAGGAGAATATTTTCATGCTCAAAACAAAATTTTTGTCACACATGAAACAAGTGGTTCAGGTTCATATTAGGATAACAGAATGAGTAGTTTTCATGTTTTATTCTGTTGTTATTGTTGTTGTTGTAAATATCTATAATTTATAACCATGTATGCATGTTGAATAGTCTTGCCAATAACATTGTGCACAATCTTAATAGGGAACATGTTGGTGCTGTTCCTGTTATCACTGTAGGTTATATTCTGTGGATTACAGAGTTTCAGTGAATGTACAGTACAAGCGCTGTATGCAATTAATCAAAAAGTCATAAAACTCACTTGCCATTCACATTTATGAATAAAGAAACTGACTCAGCAAGTAAGTTCTCTGAACTCCACAAATCCTTTTTTTTGTCAAAAGGTCCACCCAAAGAATAGATTTTATAGAAATGAGCACGTTCCTCAAAACAGATAAACCACATGTTAATCTTGCTCAGGTGGCTTCTTGTCCTTGTCTTTATTAAAACTTCTATCCTTTAATAGACCAGCTCTTATGACAGCCATTGTGAAATGCATGCTATACACTATACACTTTACTCCATCCCAATGATTGTTCCAACTACTAAAATCACACTATGATCTTGACGCACATACCTGGGTAAGGCACATGGAACCAAGGGGAGTTTGTCACAGCATTTAGGTTGATGTCAGTTCTGGCAGAGAAGCCGTACTCATCAGACTTTGAAGGGAGGACGTCAAAGACGGTCAATAGGAAGCAGACCAGCCAGGCACCACACATCCCGAACAAAGCCTGGAATATCAGATACAGAGTGTCTCACATATACAGAGTGTGCATTTAAACTGACATTAAATTAAGAAAAAACATACATTACTGAAACTGTTTTAAGCGACTCCTAACGTCTGGTGAGACAGTATTCACTGCACCTTGAAGAGTATTTGACTCAATTATGTTATACTCACCTGTATACCTAGCATCATTTAGCCTACTTGGTAGTCCAAAAAAAAGCCAAAAGCCAGTGACAGTCCAATGAATCATCCAATGAATCAGTCCAACCCTAACTGCAACCACAGCTGCTGGGTAATAATCTTCTGGAGCATAAGTTTCTGTAAAGGGACTCCTTTACTGAATTGTTTAAATATGAAAATCTAAAAGGCTGGAATGCTGGATCACAAGGACCAGTTTCATAATGAATAATGTTACTGTAATGTTTATCGCTTGCATTAAATCTGAGGCTGTGTATCTCCATGCGGCACATCATTGGCACTGGTGCACACTTCGGATTGCGTTTGCACGGGAAGTGCGTGGGAGTAAAGAGTTGCGCACAAGAATGCATTCAAATGTGGAGTTAGGAAAGAAAAACATGCCAGAAAGTTTTTATTTAGTTAGGATTTAGTTTATTTTTGCTTTGATGTCATCTTGACACCACCTTTAGGATCTGAGAGGAAGATGAATTGAATGAGATCCACAAATAGGGCATATTTTAACTAGAAATTATATGAATGATTGAAGTGACAGGCTGAGGTATACCATGCATTATACGGACACTTAACGATGAATAGGACTTTGTAAAAAAAAAAAAAAATGTGTGTACTACTGGATGATGGATTGAATAACCTCTTCATAAGCTCCTATGTAATCCTTGGCTTTTCATTCACGATATTTACCATATATTAAACTTTGCAGTTTCTATTGACAATAGAAACTGATGAATAAAAGATTAATCTTGTTTACTGTAAGATCAAGAGACCTGTGGGGATTTGTGAATGTGTAGAGCTGCAATACACAAAGCATTCCAAAGACTGAACCCTGGAGCCAAACTGACTCAAAATCTGGTCTTTGTCAGACCTTCTGCATTCAGTTTTCTGTTTTTGTCATTCGTTTAACCTCTATGACTCTGTATATTCTTTCCTCACCACCCTCCTAAATAAAACCTTCAAGGAGTTGTACAAACACACACCATCAAGGAGCTTCAAAGCATGGTCAACCAACCTCTAACCTGTTGCCAACATAATTTATTTAGAAAATATGTCACCAATGTCATATTTATTGATGTTAAAGTGCAAAACATGTGGCTCTCTTGTCACAGTGTAAATAACTTTTGCATGCATGTATCCACCAAGTTCTGACCAGTAGAGGATTATGGTTCATTGGATGCATGCTCAATAAGTCGATCCTCAGATAAATAAAGGTTTAAACACATTCTCCGTGTCAGCCCCTCACCATCTTTACTCGACAGGTAATAACAGTCATTACCAGTCATCGTTGAAGAGCTTAAAAACAGAGCTCACATGATCCCACAAAAGACTCGCATTGGGGTTGTGTTTGCTCAACTCAAATTCTGTGGATCGAGTGTAAGTCTGCAGTTCCTGTACACTATTTACTGGTAGGCTATATAAGATGAAATCAATGTACACTGAGGTTTCGATAATGGAGATAAAAACACTTATGTACTTACACATCTGCTTTTTTTACAATGAAAGTAAGAGACTGAGTTTAGATGAAAAATCTAGTTGCATTTGTTATCTAATGATTATATAGCACACACTGCCAGACTGGACAATTTAAATATCACTTTCTTGTATCTCGTTTATAAGTTTCCATTTTTTTTTTCTATCATTTTGGTCCTGGGTTTAATTCCTATTTCCAATTCCAATTTGAGACAGGAGATTACATGTTGCCTGTGTGTGACTGCCCCTTACTCCTACAACTCAGTATGTATTGCAAGGAACAGATTTACATTGCTTTATGTATGAATGTGTTTTATTTAAAATTTTCACTCCAAAATGATTAAAGTAGATTTTGCATACTTGATTGGCGGACTTGATAGGCTTGTTTCTGGATTCATTTTAGCAATGTATTAAATCAGGGCAAAGGGGTTATAGATAGATACAGATAGTGTCATAGTCTCAGTGTATTTAAACTAATGTTAAATACACTACAAAACATACATTACTAAAACTCTTTTAGGGGCTGCTTAAGGTCTGGTGAAACAGTATTCACTGCATGTTTAGAAGACCTTGAAGCTTGAAGGGTATTTTACTCAACTATGTTATACTCACCTGCATATCCAGCCTCATACAACCTACATAGCAATAACTTTTTAAATATGAAAATTAAAAAGACTGGAATGCTATCACCTGCATTAAATGCGAGGCTGTCTATGTCTCCATGCAACACGACATTGGCACTTGAATGCAGGTTTTATTGGCCAAAAGTCCTAAAATACTAATGTTTTTCCCCCCCTAGTGATTGAGTAGACTGTATGAGATGTGGATAATATTGCCAACTCACAGAGAAGAGCTTGAAGAGCGGATACTGGAAAACCTTCCACTTCTTATCCATGTAAGCAATCATTGGCACATCAACTTTGCTGAGATACTGAGAGAACAGGAGGATTAGACAGACCGTGCTGTGGGAAAACAGAAGACAAGGAAAAAAGTGTCACTCATAGCCTCTACCCGCCCCCCAAGGCTTGGCTTTCACCGGTAATTGTGCTCAAACATAGCATGATTCCATACATCACAGTAAGAAGTAGGTCCAAGCAAGTGTATACATGTAATTTTACACAACAGGTATGCCCATGTGATATTTGTCATTGTCGACAGCATTATTGGTGAGTAACAATGAAAGCGTCGTGAAAATGGGCATTTGAAATTTGTGAAAGACTTGAAACAGTTCACTGCCTTTGAATGACATTTCATGCTGTGCATGAAGCACTTCATGCTGTGCATGAAAACACTGCACACTGTGCATGAAATAGTGCTCAGGGCCTATGCAAGAGTCATGTTGTAGGTTAATCCTTTGTCCAAAACAGAAAGGTCTGCCAGACTCTGTATTATTCAGGCTGCAGACCTTCCCACTTAAATTACTTTCTATCTGTATCTCTCAGTTCCCCTTAGTTCCACATAATGAGCAAGTCACTCAGATCTGATTTAAATATTTACATTGTTTATATTCATGCCACTGCAAAATCAGCCTAAAAATTTTGTTGGTCACATGGAATAAGAAATACCAAATTCCAAGAAATCTTCATACCCAGTGCATGTTGTTGTTTTTTTTTCTTTGTTTGTTTTTTTGGTGCAAGAGATGGTGACATGATATAAGGGAGAATCTAGATTTCCCAGATAATATCCTTGCTAATATAATAAAATATCCATATAAATGATATATACTATGATATAAAGAAACTTCAAAAATCATAAATTAAGCATTTAAGAAACAGAGAACCCGTTTGACATTGACATTCCATTACTTTTGTAATATGTACATTTAAATGATGTATTGTCCCCGACCTAAAGGATCAGTGTGGAGGATATAGTGACAGTTTTTGCTGATCATATTTTGGAAATTAACTTCTTAATTTCCCCGCCACTGTGTCTGGCCAGACAGTGTTAGTATTTGTTGTGTGCTAAAGGGCGTTGAATAACAACCACACGTTTGTGTCTGTCTGTAAGCTGCTGGATATCCTGAACAGGGACTACAGGGCACTGAGGCTAAGAAGGATATATCACTGACTGATTACCATCCATATATGGCACCAGTAGGTGGACGTACTGAACCTTTTAAAACCCACAAGGATCACTCTATGTAATGACTTTAGTCTACATTATCTGGAGCTGGCAACAGTAAATGAAGACAGATTTCATGGAGTTGGACATGACTGGAGCAAAAGGTAAATAAATGAATGGAGAGTTAATGTGGAACAGTGAGTCGCAGTAGCAGCAGTCGTGTTGTTTAGGTGGATTTAAATAGTGGCCATGCTTTGATGAAGAAACAAAGTGTGAAAAATAAGGAGTGTGTAAAGAGGATGAATGAAATTTTAAATACTTTTTTTTTCTTGGAATGTTTCCTATGTGCTCCTATAGCTTAACTATACTGCATTTGCTCCATGTGCTGTGTTCTAATCTATACACATTAATCCTATCAAGCAAGTATTGTGATTTTATCATAATCACATTAATCCTATCAAGCAAGTATTGTGATTTTATCATAATCTCATTATGCTACAGGGCAGACATGCAACACTGAACATACACACAATACCTAAAGTTCAACAGTACCACTACAAAATAAAAATAATTTAAATGAGATCTTCTATAATAATAATAAAAAAAAATCAAAATTCATAAAGGGGACAGGTGACAAGATTCAAACCTAAACCTTTTGGATCATCATCATCATAAAAACATGAAATGAAGGAATGTATTTTGGAAGAATGGTTTGTCCTTTCAGAGATTTTAGGAGCGGCTGTGGCTTGGAGGCAGAATGGGTCGTCCACTAAGATACTGAACCCCAAATTGCTCCTGAAGGCTGCGCCATCGGAGTGAATGTGTATGAATGGTTAGCTCCTCAAACTGATGAGCAATTTCTTGTGCAACACAGCAGTGTAAGACACTATCCACTTACAGGGCAGCTATTCCCCAGTGACCTCCAGATTTCTTCCCAGCTTCAATGAACAGTGACAGGCCAATGAGGTTGATGGTGGGAGCAATAGCCAGCGGGCCAATGAATTTCAACACAAGGCCCACAAGCCCAGAAAAGCCCAGGACAATCTGCAGCAGAGAGGAGACCAGGATGGCTCCTTGGATCTGTGGATGATGAGGTTAGAGGTTGTTTAAGATACATAAGCAATGGGTTTTTCTCCGTACCCAACTATAGATCTATAGAACATTGTGTTCCCTGATTCAAAAACGTTCTTCACATAGTTTCATAGAGTAAATGTGTTATATGAACTTCATTAATGTACATGAGCAATTGGCTTCCAACTCATTCCAGTATAAAGAAAGTAAGTATATAACAAATGTAAGTACCAATAACGAATGCTACGAATGTGCGAGACACCTTTTTACCACCATAAATCCACCAGTACAGATGGATTTATGATTCTCAACCTGATATTTTGATTCTGTTGAAAACCTAACCCTACACTGTCATTAAAATTGTATGTAAAATAGTAAGTCTTGTAAAACAGATTTTTATTTGAAAGTGCAGAAAAACATCTGTGATGTACTGTATATGTTACATAAAAAGTACTCAACAAACCATTTGAATTTAATTAACATTTTAAATAATGAGTCAGAGTCATTCCAGAAGCTTGCATTAAACCAACTTCAACTTGAAAAGAGCTCAATTATAGGAATCCAATATTATATACAATGGAAATTGGGTGTGTCATTGTGGGTCTCCACCTTTGGGATCATATTTTACCTTTTTTTGTTTTTACCTTCATATATAAAGGTAAAAACAATAAAAGGTTCCTGTTTTTACAGACACATCCAGGTTTTGCCCCAAATTTCAAATTTTCAAAATTTTTCATTCAGAACTTGCTGAGAAGTTTGGCCTGCATATCTCTTTTTGCATGCCAAAAAAAAAATGTTACATTTTGTGAACCATATGACTGTTTCTATCAGGATACAAACATGTGACAAAATGATACAGGTCTTCTTCGTTCCCCTTGAATCCATTACCAGTGCTCAGGTGACTGATTGGATTCACTGTAGACACATGAGAATCATGTTCTGAGAATCATATTCTGGGCCAAGTGAATATTTTACATACCTCACGCATTCGTGACATCCAGACCTCATCAGAATTTTCCATTTGCATATGACTGGTGCCATTCTGAAGGTGCATGGACAGCACAGCAGCCTTTTGTGGAGCCGGACATTGCCACTTGGGCAGAGCGAGAATGGCCAGGGTCGGAGTGATGAAACTAAAGGTTCCTCCCTGGAGGATTGGTAACCTGCAAGTTAGTAGGTGACAGGATTAAAGGTCAATGTCAGTTCTCTGTGTACCAGAAGGACCTGGATCTGATAATAGTAAGCCCAAAGGAAGAGCTTGGAATTTTAATAAGAAGGGTACATTTCTCACAGACAGGTAGTCGGGTCAGTCCTTAGTACAAACTTTTCCTTTGGTGAATAAATGATTCATCGTTAAACATATCTCCACAAGGATTTCACAGACGGTGCTCCAGGAGTTCAAATCAACTTGAAATTCTACCATAACAGCTTAAAACGGTCTCAGACTAACATCATACAGAGATTTAGGTTGCAATTGAGCAAAATTATACAGCTTCAGTCACCCATAGCAGAAGTTATCAACTATTTGGGCTGGTGACCCCATACAGGAACCAGGTCAGCGTAAGAAGAATATTTTTTATGTCTTTTCCCGTCCACTTTCCTTTCCCAGCAATCTTCTAGCAACCCTCAGATTTGATTTGAGACCCTTTGGGGGTTCTGGCCCCCTGGCTAGGAACAAAACCACTGACCTACAGATATAATTTTAACTCTCGCTGCAGTAATTCCTGCAGGATATTTTAGCAACATTTACTGTATTCTGCACTGATCCTGTTCTCTGCATGGTTATAATTTTCCTCTCTGCATTGTTGCTGATTTCATGTTTGGAAGTTAAATTTCTCATCATAAACGCATATTGTCACAGAACTCTATGCACATTTTAATTTCAAGAACTACTGTTACTGCTTTTAAGGACTGTATATGACTGTAATGTAAATGCATTTTTGTCTATGTGTGTTTCACAAAGCACTTTATTTCATAGTGTTGAAATGATCTATAACAACACATAAAGATCAACTTATTTTTCAGTGTCAAGTGTTTGCTAGAATCCCATTTTTGTCCTTTTAAGCTTTTGCCAAAATGTGTAGATGGAGAACTCAAATAAAAGCATTAGCTATTTGTTCAGGGTTAATGTTACAGCAGTGCTGAGGGGGCAGGAAAGTGTGTGCGCGAGGATCCCTGTAGTTTAGTGTATTGTACTGTACTGTACTGTTTGTGTATGTGGGAGGTAGCTGCATTGTGGTAACGCATAGAGATTAATGCATCAGTTTAAAAAGGATGTTCTTATCAAGTGCCAAGCAGCTTTCACATCTCTATCATAAGAAGTAAAGCTATGTAAGCGTTGGAGATCAAAAGGCTTTAAGAAAAAAAAACTGGTTTTACAGTGGCTGACTGACTGACATTTTAACTCCACATGAAACACCGCAGGGGTGTTTGCATGAGCTGTGACTTCAGGCTGTTGCAAATACAGCTCAGCTTTGTCTGAGCATGAAGTTTGTTAAAATCTTCCACCTCACAGGGACGTCAATGTCCACGGTCAACATTACTGTATAAGGCTGTAATGAAGTCAGTGGTATCATATGAAACTAGAAGACATCCACTGGCACAAACCATGTAATGCTTTTTGGCAGGGATAAATAATGCTCCAAAGTTAGGTGGATGGAATCATCTCTAGAGTACCCATGAGTTTCCCCATTACAGCCATGCCCACTTTATTCTAATTCTATGCAACTTTGGACGAAACCCATGCAATTTTGGCATGCAATATAAATATTATTACGTAGTCTATTTGAATATTTCTGCATCCTACATATTTTTGGATATGCATACATTGGATCTGACTGAAAAGCTGAAAATCTTTAGCGAGCATACATGTGTGATGCAGTAACCATTTGATTATACAGTTGTCCCTCGCTATAACACGGTTCACTTTTCGTGGACTCGCTGTTTTGCAGATTTTTGTGTAATTTTGCATGCTTTTTTTTTACAGTGTACTGTACAGTATGAACGCACATTGTGTTCTGCGTCCTGATTGGCTAAGTGAGAACCGCACGTGTTCTGCGTCCTGATTAACTAAGGGAGAACTGTACAAAATGCGTGTAAAAAGGTGTATAAAAGTGTGTGGTTAGGGGTTTTACGGCCTTAAAACATGTATAATAATTGTAAAACTTACTTCGCGGATTTCGTTTATTATTTCGTTATTGAACCAATGAGACATAATAGAATATGAGATTATGCATCATATACTTTTATCATTATGTTCTGAGCTCTTATACACTCATGAAAGAAGTAAACTAGCACTGCAAGGAGGAAGCGTACAGTGCGCTGTCAGACAAATATAAAACCTCAGATTTAAACACATGAAAGGGCAAATATATGAGCTTCCTCCATGTTGTGAACATTCTTATCCAGGGCAGTCCCCCTGGTTTTACCTGCTGTAAATCTTAAAACTGACTGACAGAACTACTTAAAACATCAACACACACATACAGTTAAACACAGAATACCATCCCACAGAGAGTTGGAGTTCACGTAAGCAGAGCATTTTTCACACACGTGAGCTCTGACAACATTTTTGTCCACATGCTCTCTGTGTCGCTGGAACTGCTGTGTTGTGCTGTCCTGTGAGAGAATTAGGGTGTGTTACCTGGTGCCAATAGTTGTCTGCATTATCGTAGATAATCCAGACACAAAAAATATGGTGGAGATTAGCTGGCTTTTGGCGACGTTGTTGTCCTGTATACAGAGGGGCTCGGCCAGGATCAGCGGGATTGCGATGATGCCTCCGAATGCAAGGATGTAATGCTGAGGAGGTAAATGAAAGTGGACACATTTGAGACCTCCAAGGGTTAAAAGAAATAATAATTTTCCTTCACACTAACATAATCTTGGCATCTTGGTTTCCCTCACTGGTCTTTATTTCAACTTAAATCTGAAAATTGTATGCATGTATGTAAGACATTTATCTCAACTTTCAGATGCAAAGGAGGTGTTCCAAAACATGGTATTATATATCACATATAGATAAGTAAGCTAACATAAACATCATGTTTTTATGACATAGAATGAAAATACTAAAGCTGTTTAATTACTTCAGCAAAAAGACAGATTAGAAAGAAAGTGACCGTCCTATGCAGCTTAGCTTGAGCAGCTATCATAATACCATACCTGGCACATTAGATCATGTCAAACCACATTACACACTCATGCACGAACAAGTCCTCCAAAACAAAGCAGTCAAACAGGTTTTGTGCCATTGTCTTTCAAAAACGGTACCTATTAACCTTCTTTAACTCTGCTATCAAAACAACATTGTTTGTTAGTACAGTACCTCTCCAAACTAATATGTGAACTTTTTCTCATCTGCCAACACAATTGTGATAGTTTCATATGGTTTGTCATCAGGTAAATGCTGTAATTGGTGTTTATTCAGAAACATTGTGTAATTGTGTAAAATATAATGTAAAAACCACTGCAAACTTCAGTTGCCGTTAGCTAATCTTAGCTAAGTTTGTTAGAAGTTTTGCCCGGACAGCTTGTCAGAGCACCAGGGAAGTGTTTATATCACAGGTGTTTTGGACTAAAGGGTAGAGGAGGTTTTCAGGCCTGGGCATCAGGGAATGCAGAGTGGGGCTGGTGTTGTTCCAGAACTAGATCCAGGTGAGTGGGCAGTGGGATTAGCAGCTTCTATGGACATGCTGACGAGACTGAAGAGGATATTGACAGAAGAAGCTAAGAAGAGAAAATGAGAGTGACCGAGTAAGATGCCACCATACAAAAGGAAGTCTAGGACTTAATATTAGTCATTGGCAAGAGCTTCGTGAAAATGAAAGACTGAAAGACAGACACCAAGCTCGGCTTCTTGCTGTTGGACTAGTAAGTAATATTAGCCGGCTGCTGTATCTTGTGTTGTTGCACTTGCTTGACGTTTGGCTCTAAGCAAAGTTGTCGACTGACCAGTCTCAACAAAACAGTACAAGCATAATGGTAGTACTAATATAGTATTGTGTTGGACTACATTGTGTTGTATGATTTGCACCCCCTGTATGTCATTGAGTTCAGAGCATAAAAACCTGCTTAGTTTTTTTACAAGTCCCAAATAGCCACTAGAAATTATTCTTTCTTCCACATCACTTCTATGGTCCTATTTAAAAGCACAGGCTTTATGAAACAATGATCCCTGCAATATTTTGTCATTACTGTATCATATGTATGTTATGAAAGATAGATTCACAGTATTTTTTTTTTAATTTAATGATTCTGATACAGGCAGGTTTGTAGATTGCCATTATAACCTAATATTTGTATTTATTTGATTATTATATATATTCCGATATATAATAATGTGAGGCTTAACTGTCCTGAACACTACCCATGTGCGGGAATGTGTGCATTGAGGGGGTAGGAGATAGTTGGGATTGCAATTGATCCATAAGAATTTAGACTGGAAGGGGAAAAAATTAAAGACAGATGTTGATAGGCCTCACTTGATTTACGGGGGTATTTTCAAATTTACAACGCCCATAAGTCAGATGAAGATGGCTAAGGTCAGTTTCCATGACAGAGGAAACAGGGAGGGGAACTCCCTCAGGAACTACACATTTTATATGGCCTCATGCCATCTCAAAAGGTTGTGTACTTATCTCAGATTGACAGAAGTTCTGCTTTACAGTTGTATAAACCTCAGCATGTTTACAAATTGAACATGAAAACAAAGTGATACTTTTAGATTTATTTCATATGAATGTTGCCTAGAAAAATCTTGGTGGGGAAGTTAATGACCAAAGGCCCTGTCTGGCCATCTTGGTTTATGTATGCAGCACAACAAAGTATACTAAAATATCATCATGCACTAAATTTTTTATTTTTTTTTTGATAGTGGTAAGATGTCATTTTTTTAAGTCATAAAGGGGGCCATGGTTTCAGGGACATGAGACAAGTGACCTCTCTTTTGCCCAAGTATATTATTATCCTTATCCTTATTATCCTCAAAGGTACTTTAAATATGTTTAAAATTACCACAATTCCACTACACTGCCAAACAGCTTGCTACTCTTTTATTACAAAGAGGGCTCACCTATCGCTCCACAAATTTCCGACTGAATGTTATCCTGGCCTCACAAAAATATTTTTTCAGACTGATCTTTGGCACATATTTTTTTTCTTAATCATAGAAACAGGTCTGCTTATCAGATAAAGTTGATGTACTTGATGTGTGATTGCTACAGTTTTGGATTGTATACATTTGGTGGATTGGACTTATATGGATAAAAGCTTAAGCAAACACAACAGCGGTGGTAAATATGTAGTAAGACACAGGCACTGTACTTGAATACATAGTTAGGTAGGCAGTATATCTTCATCAGCCATCGGTGTGCATGTGAGCAATATGCACGCACACTTTATCTACTATCAAATCAAACCAAACACAATGAGGGGATGATTAACCTCATGTCTGCAGTGACATGCCCTACAAGATGAAGATGATTCAAATGAGGTCACTACTAAAGTGTGCTGCCTGTTTGATATTTGGACATTTGACTTGACACAAATAGTTGTCAGACTTTTTGTTGTGACTCGGAGATGAGGAAGTTGACATGGACACACGTGGACACAATTTGTTTCAGTCAACCACCTTGGAATTTACATCTCATTGACTTTTCCTGTTATGTCTTTACTGTTAAAAAAGAGAGAGTTTTCAAAGGGCCCTATGAAACACGCTTCCCCCTGTCTTAACGAGCACTAACCTTTGTTAACAAACCCTAAACTTGTAATCGCTGTCATGTGTCTGGGTGGGTTTTTGTCAATTTCTTTTCAGCAACAATGCAATACTTTTAATGAAGACCAAAAACAGGAAAACACTGACTATTTTGCATGTTAATAACCAATTTCTTAATGAATGGCTGCTATCTCGACTGGTGGATGTCAAGAGCCAGTCATTTCAGTTGAACTTCATCATGATAGTGGGGCATACAGGGTCGTCATGTTAATGAATAAAGTAAAGGCTACAGTTTAAGTTGATTTTAATTATTAATTAATCCCAGATTTGTTTCTTGATATCAGCAATAGTGTACAATGACCAGTGGGACAAATCCCAAGGTCTTAATGTTTTGTTTGTTTGAGTAACAGTCCAAACCCCAAAGAAGATCAGAAGCCTGATCCCGACAAACTGTGGCATTTTTTGGCTTGAAAAATGACATTGGCAATGAAAAAAAAAAATTATAATAAATTGTATTTTTTGAAAACAACACAATCAATCACAAGCTTCAATGACTGGATAACACATAGGCCTAGTCACTTTCTTGGAAGTTATTCTACTGATTTCTGGGAAATGTTTGTGCTCGAGTTAAAACACAGAGGTGACAAATAGAGGTGTCAGGGGCTATAAAGGTTGAAACATGGGGAAAGGTAATGATACCTGTGGAAAAACAGCTGCTTTTGCAGCTATAAAAGTAAAGCATCCAAAGCCAGGGGAGAAAAAGATGATCCCCTTGGGAGGAAAAATACGGTTATTTGTCTCTTCTTTCATTTTTTTCCTTTATGTTTTAAACTTAAAGAATTGAGCATGATAATAAGCTGAATTTTCAGTTGGCGTTGCACTCTTAGGATAACTTGTACTGAGGCCCACTGTTCCTATATTTCTACGAATAGCCAGGTGTCTGTAATATCACACAGCAAGCTCCAAAACAAATATTGCCAGAAAAATAATGGCTAACTGTGGATGGAAATGATCCAATAATGAATAACATACGAAACATGTCTTATATCACTGTTAATAACTTCCTCAAGGATATGATGTTGTAATCTATACCTTTGATGTGTTCCAATATGTGTGATGACTCAAGAAACTGAACATTATTACTACCAAAACACTGGAGAAAAAATAAACTAAGCAGCCAATAGTTATAATTATCACAGCGGTCTTTAAACAGACATGCCTTGTTTCATACCCCCGGGTGAAAGAAATAAATTTTTTTTAAATATGTTAAAAAGTACCACACACTTCAAACACAGTATGCTGTTTGTCTTTATGGTAATTTAATGCACAAGAAAACAGAAATAATTTGGCCTACACTCAGATTCATGACTAACAATTCAGAGTTGATCAATTTCACAGTGCTCACTTGTAACTAATTTAACTGCATGATTCAAATGTCATGGCAGCTCTGCTCTGAAATAAAACTCGTGACCTTGTAGTCTTCTGATTTTCTTATGCAGGCTCAGGCATTAGTAGACAAGGATCTTTTTTTTTTCTTCTTTTTTTTCCTGTAAATTGCCCTGTATATTAATATTTTCTTAATCTGTATTTTTTCTTTGGAGACGTCCTCTCATTCTGGATATTAACCTATCATGACCTAAATCTGAAACTTTCTACTGCATATCTAAGGTTTCTGCCTCTACGAATAATTTCCTGCTGTCAGGTTTAATGTCAGAATCAAATCCCTGTGAATTACTGCTTTAATGCAATTTAAGGCAGCTGCTAAAAAAGTGCTTTAAATCACATCAACAAGTTGTTGATATTGATGCACTGTACAACAAGCATTAAATATGACATTTAGGTATGCATGACCACATAATTTGAAATTTCATCACTACATAAATCTACTCGCAAGTTGGCTATCATCTTTGACTCCCTCCCTTTACAGTGAACGACCAAAGCTAAAGCTAAATCTTAAATAATTTCTTCAAAAAGCAGATCTACTTCTTCATCTAGGGTGACCATATTTAAAAAACCCAAAACTGGACCCTTATTTTATTCATTTTACAAAGAGTAAGCCCTCTGGAGACCTTTGGAAAAAGGCTGTATCTCTCTTCAGGATGAAAATAGCACACTGATTGACTGATACACAGACAGACAAAACAGTGTTAAATTCAGACATGTGGTGCATTGTTTATGTTTTTTTTTTTATATTGGTTTAGGGAACAATGAACAGGACAGATGATAATGAACGTCTATGTAAGCGCTGAAAACAAGTTTAATATTAACTGAGGTGAAAACTGGGCATGGTGAACGTTGAAAGACATTTTAGTGTTTTACAGATATTTGTTGGGAACTCGGACACCTAGCTTGAAACTGGGACAATCAGACAAATTGGGGCATTGGGTCACCATTGCATTACAGTAATGTAAGCAATCAACACTGTTATGTGATCAAAAAATATATGCTAATGTTTACTATGGTATGCATTTTTATACCAAAGGTCCCACTAATCACTAGTATGTCTATTAGAAATTAAATGATTTCCTCTAATGATAAAGGGATTGTTTGTGGTGACAAATTCATTATTACCAACTTTGTATTACTACAGACAAGCTCTGATGAACCCACTGTGCCCTACCGGCCCATCACAAAAAATGGTAGGCAAAGTTAGTAATAGCTACTTAATGCTTAAGTTGCTCAGTTAAAGAGATACAAATTTTAGTCCAAAACAGAGCCATTCATCAGGCAGCAACATAACAAGACAATTATTTTGTCTAAAAGGGCTTTGTGGCTGTCAGTCTGCCATTCAAAAATCTCAATAAGCAGCTTTAATGAAGAATTGCTGCAGGACTGATCAGTTTATGGAGGATAATAACAATACTTCTACAGCAAATACTTTCACACATGGTCATGAGAATATACCTGAAACCCAAGTAGAATGCAGAGGTACCATGGTGGCCTGTCATTAAGGGAGTAAACCAAATCTACACCCTTATCCGCTGTCTCCTCCAGGGCCTCCGTGTGGGGCTCAGCAATGTCAAGTGTCAGCTGTGGTTGTTCATCACTGTCTTTGCCCTGGGAAACAATCACAGCAAAGGCAGAAAAGTTATTCATTCATCAATTTCATTTATCCAAGCAACATCAAATAAAAAACAATATTTTCTTATAATTTAGGTCTAATTCCATCCAGACTATTTGGACACCAACTCCCAGAATTTTCTAACAACACAAATAAACCAGTCACTCACCATTGTGTTGCAGAGACTGTCACAGAGCCAAAGGTTCCTTAATGGTTTTGCTTTTTTCTTTAAACATTTGTTGGTTTAGATGATCATAAATACTGAGCATAGGCACGCGATTAAAGTGAGTTAGGGCATTTTATACATCCATGTGAGTGATAGTGGAAGGCAGGTGGGGTGAACAACATACCTTCGTTCAAATCTTATCAAGATGCTGTGGATGAGCTTGCCAAAAACTAAACTTCTCTGGTGGTCTTCCTACACAACATTTTTATCCTTTTACAGATGTGAGAAAGTGAAACAGAAGTTTCTGGCAGTTCCTCGAACGGCCACTTGAGACAAAACAAGCAACAGTGGATGGGAAACAAGTGACAACCTCCATGGCTATAAAATGAAGTCAACACAGAAGTGCCAAAAACTGCTTGAGGCTGGTTACAGAACAAGACAACTGTTCTGAAACTGAATTTTGATATAACTAATTATATTAGGGCTTAAAGTTATGCAGAATTAAGAGCGTGGCTACTTGGATTGACAGGAGGGTGCCATTACATGTGGCTTGTCTGAGTAACCAGGTTTTATTCAGCCCACCTCAGCTCCACCTACGATCCACGTCTTTGCCCATTTTTGGATTAGTCGCAAGGCAGCGGTGGAAGGAATGCCAAGATGAAGACGACCAGAGCAGCCACGTGCTGAGCTTTGAGCTCTGAGTGGACAGTAGAAACAGACTACTCTGATTTTCAAATCCATGTAAAGCTTGTATGGTAGCAGTTTCCAGACAGGGTACTATGTTTTGCCAGAGAAAAAAAAGCTGCCTCAGTTAAAAAAAACAACAACAGTGAATAGGATTTAGTGGCATCTAGAAGTAGTTGCTGATTGCAACCCCCTCACCCCATCATCTCCTTCCTAGTGTGAAGAAGAAACTATCAAATCAAATCAAATCAATTTTATTTGTATAGCCCAAAGTCACAAAATACATTTGCCTCAGAGGGCTTTACAATCTGTACAGGGAGTCATACCCTCTGTCCTTAGACCCTCGGTTCACAAAAACCCTTTTAACAGGGAAAAAATGTGGAAGAAACCTCAGGAAGAGCCACAGAGGAGGGATCCCTCTCCCAGGACGGACAGACGTGCAATGGATGTCACGTGTACAGGACAAATCAACACAAATATATTGTACAATTACAATGACTGATAAAATGACAATGAATTACAATGAATGATAAAATGACCACAGTAGCAGATATGGTAGTAATAATGACAGTAATAATATGCGTAGTGGACGTCGTGCAGGATCACAGCAGCAGCCACGATCCATGAGAACCTGCTGGACGAGCACAGAAATTCCGGGGAAGTTTGGTTAGTAACATGCATTAATGAGACATGTCCACAGATGGAGAGATGGAGAGAGAGGGAGAGAGAGAGAGAGAGAGAGAGAGAGTGAGTGAAGGAGAGGGTTCCCCCGGCAGTCTAATCCTATGGCAGCATAACTAAGGGGCGACCTGAGCCAGCCCTAACTATAAGCTTTATCAAAAAGGAAAGTCTTAAGTCTATTCTTAAAAGTGTTGACCGTGTCTGCCTCCCGAACCCAGAAAGGTAGTTTGTTCCACGGAAGAGGAGCCTGATAGCTGAAAGCTCTGGCTCCCAATCTACTTTTGGAGACTATAGGAACCACAAGGAACCCAGCGTCCTGAGAGCGCAGTGTTCTAGAGGGGTAGTAAGGTATTATGAGCTCTTTTAGATATGATGGTGCCTGACCATGAAGAGCTTTGTAAGTAAGGAGAAGAATTTTAAATTCTATTCTAGATTTAACAGGTAGCCAAAGCAAGGAAGCCAAAATGGGAGAGATGTGATCTCTGATCTTGGTTCCTGTCAGAACACGTGCAGCAGCATTCTGAATTAGCTGCAAAGTCCTAAGAGACTTATTAGAGCAGCCTGATAACAAAGAGTTACAATAGTCCAGCCTTGAAGTAACAAATGCGTGGACTAGTTTTTCTGCATCCGCTTGAGAGACAATGCGTCTGATTTTAGCGATGTTACGTAAGTGGAAGAATGCAGTCCTCGAAATTTGTTTTATGTGGATGTTAAAGGACAAATCCTGATCAAAAACAACTCCAAGATTTTTTACAGTGGAGCTGGAGGCCAGGGTGATCCCATCTAAAGTAACTAAGTCTCTAGAAAGAGAGTTTCTGAGGTGTTTGGGTCCAATTACAAGAACTTCAGTTTTGTCTGAATTTAACATAAAAAAAATTGTAGGTCATCCAAATTTTATATCCTTAAGGCATGCTTGGAGGTTAGTTAACTGATTGGTTGCATCAGGCTTGATCGATAAACATAATTGGGTGTCGTCAGCATAACAATGAAAATTGATAGAGTGATTCCTAATAATGTTCCCTAAAGGAAGCATATATAAACTAAATAGAAGTGGTCCTAGTACAGAACCTTGTGGGACTCCATGACAAACTTTGGTATGCATGGAGGATTCATCATTGACGTGAACAAACTGAGATCGATCTAAAAAATATGACTTAAACCAGCTTAGGGCGGTTCCTTTGATGCCAATTTGATGTTCCAGTCTCTGTAAAAGAATTTGATGGTCAATGGTGTCAAATGCAGCACTAAGATCTAACAGGACAAGTACAGAGATGAGTCCTTTGTCTGATGCCATTAGGAGGTCATTTGTAACTTTGACTAGTGCGGTCTCTGTGCTATGATACACTCTAAATCCTGACTGAAAATCCTCAAATAGACTATTGTTATGGAGAAAATCACACAGCTGATTAGCTACAGCTTTCTCAAGTATCTTAGACAGAAAGGGAAGGTTTGATATCGGCCTGTAGTTGGCTAAGACCTCTGGGTCTAGAGTGGGCTTTTTAAGAAGAGGTTTAATTACAGCTACCTTAAAGGACTGTGGTACATATCCTAATAATAAAGACAGATTAATCGTATCCAATAAAGAATGACTAACTAGAGGTAAAACATCCTTGAGCAGCCTGGTTGGGATGGGGTCTAAGAGACAGGTTGACGGCTTAGATGAAGAAATTATTGAAGTTATTTGATGAAGGTCGATGGGAGAAAAACAGTCTAAATACATATCAGGTTTTACAGCTGTTTCCAAACTTGCTGTATCAGAATGCAGATCAATGCCTGTTGAGGGCAAGAGGTGATTAATTTTGTCTCTAATAGTTATAATCTTATCATTAAAGAAGCTCATGAAGTCATTGCTATTTAGACCTAAAGGAATAGATGGTTCAGTAGAGCTGTGATTGGCTACAGTGCTGAAGAGAAATCTGGGGTTGTTCTTATTTTCCTCTATTAATGAAGAGTAGTAGGCTGCTCTGGCATTAAGGAGAGCCTTCCTGTATGTTTTGAGATTATCTTGCCAGACTAGATGAGATTCTTCCAGTTTAGTGGCACGCCATTTGCGTTCAGATTTATGTGCCTCTTGCTTTAATTTACGAGTCTGCTGGCTATACCATGGTGCTAGCCTTCTTTGTTTAATTATTCTTCTTTTTCAGAGGTGCAATAGAGTCTAGAGTTGTCTGTAATGAGCCTGTAATACTATCAACAAGATGGTCTATTTGTGAGGGGCTAAAGGAAGCAGACAAGTCCTCTGTTACAGTTAGACATGGCATTGAATTCAATGCTGAAGGAATCACTTCCTTAAATTTGGCTACAGCACTATCAGATAAACATCTGCTGTAGAAGTTTCTACACAAAGGCTTATAGTCCAGTAATATGAACTCAAAGGTTATTTAAAAATGGTCAGAGAGAAGAGGATTCTGTGGAAAGACTATTAGATTATCAATTTCAATGCCATATGAAAGAACAAGATCAAGAGTGTGGTTCAGACAATGAGTCGGTTTATTTACACTTTGACAAAAGCCAATTGAGTCTAATAAAAGAGATAAACGCAGTACTAAGACTATCATTGTGGTTGTCCACATGAATGTTAAAATCACCTACAATAATTACTTTTTCTGTTTTAACTATGGTGCCACAAAACTGGTGAAAGGCCCTATCTAGGGCCAGTGTTTTTGTTTTTTTGCTATCATAGTAAAAAACAAAAAACAAAAAACAAAACTATTCTTATTCTGAAGCGATTATACACCCATGAAAACAGAGTTATGCATAATATATTTAATTTCTGACACATTCTATAAACAGAGCCCCCTAAATCTGATAGGATGACAGGATGCTTAATACAGATCATATTAAGAATTTTGAGAGTCCAAGGTTTGGACTGCACAGGTCTGACTGCTCTCTCCATGTGTCTGTCAAACTGCCTATAGACACTGCAACTGCCATTTGGATTTTGATTAAGCACATGTTGAATGTGTCCATGGAGACTCAATGTTGAATGTGCATAACCACAGATGCATGTATGTTTGCTGTCTGTGTCTGCTGCTGTCCATTTAAGAGCTCTACATCTGTTGTATAATTTTCCAGGAAATTGAATAATTTTATATCTAACATGGTGGCAAACCACAGCTAATAATTTCCTGAACCAGCAGCAGCAGGACTCTGGACCTCTGTGACTTTATTTTTGGCTCAGGCTGCTGTTCAGTATCTGGAATATGATGCCAACAGAACCAGAGGTTCGGCTCCCATCAGGGTGACATAAATGTGTGTGTGTGATGTGTTATTTAGTCGACATTTTGATGTAAATCACCTAATAAGGTACGTGACAGGTAATTCCCTAACTGTTCATGTCAGAGTCAAAGTCTGTTACAAATGCCAAAAGAACATTGAAACAGAAGATCTTGTATTTTTTCTTCCTTGTTCCTGGAAAAGAAAACATTTTTCTTTTCCATCTAAATCATTTTTGGTGAGATCAAATGGAAGAAAAATGGATATCAAGTGTGGTCTCATGCTCAGGAATGCAACAACGAAAGCTCTATCTTTCTTCCTACTACCTAAGGCAGATGGAGCAGGTAGTACGGCGAAAAATAAGTCTCAATAAGAGCGACAAATGGGATGCACAAATAGAAGTTTTGAAGATTATGATGATTTATAAATCGATTGTGGTTGATAATAAAGTATGTCCATGTACATGCAATGGTCAGAATATAGTCTCTTGTTTGACATGACTAAAACAGTACAGTCAGCGTAGCTGTCAAAATAAAAGCACAACATGTTTATATTCTATGTAAATCATACAGATTATACATGATCTTTTGGAGGGAAAATGCCTTGAAGATTTTACATAATTGAGATTCTGGATCTTCTACACCAGTCCCTAAACACAACATTTACTCACGGAACAAAGGACATTAAGTCTCCATACTCTCATAAATTTAACCAAATCCACATGCATCATGTGACTTATGCCCACACATACAGCAAATTCAAAATGAAAAACAGACATTTATATAAAGAGGAGGGAGAAAATGGACTGGATTAATGAACTTACAGTTCAGTAAATCTTCTACACAATTAAATTCACATCTGTCACTGAAGCTTGTTTCTCTCAGTTTTCAACAGACAGCCTGTTCTGTTGAAGGTTTTTGTGGCTATCCTTTGGAAAAACGTGACAGGTGATGACGCGGATGTGAGCATGACTTGTATTAATGTCTATTAAGGCTGGGTGATGTTCAAGGACCACCCGATACGTGAGACCAGGAGCTTTCTTCAAATGCAAAGAGGTCAGCTCCCTGAAAACAGGCCACATGGGACAGATCAGTTTCCTGTGGGTTTGTACACTTTTGAGTGTGTGGCTGTTTGAAGTGTGACTACGCCTGGTTTTATTTGTGTTAGCTATGGAGCAACACATTTGGATGATATGTTGTGATATGATATATTTTGGACCATAAACTTTTTTGTTTTCAGGATTATATATTTTCTATTATATACTTGTGTATACAATATATGACAGGATGCCTCATGAGACACATGAGCTGTCTTCAAATGCAAAGAGGTCACTTCTCTCTTAACACAGTCCACATGGGACAGATCGGTTTGCAAAGGGTTTGTTCAAACTCTTTTGAGGATGTGTCTGTTTAGAAGTGTCTGTGTCTGTTGGAGGAGGTGGGGGATTAGGTAAAGAAATCTGAATCTGATCTGAAATTACATTGCAGAGTTGAGGCTCGATAAATTCTGCAGTAATCTTGTGGAAAAAGAAAAAAATATGTTCCATACTCTGATTGACCCTTTTTCCTGTTTGTAGGAAACTATGCCTTTGTTTAATATGAGTTTAAACAGTTCATGTTATATCTTAAACAAAGAAAACAGAGAAGAAAAATAATGTGTCAATGTGAACTTTTTCTGTTTCCTATCTGCACACCTCTCAGGGTGCCAGATTGTCAAAAAAAAAGATTTGCACATCATGTTAACTTTAATCTTAATGGACACACTTATGGAGTAATTTATACAAACGCCTGTAATATTATTATTATTACTTCTTGTTTACCTAACAAGAAGAGGGGATAGGGAGGTAATGCACATTAATAAAAGAAGTTCTGTAAATGTACCAGAGTTAGCCAAGAGGCTTTTCATCTGTAGGACAGATGTTACAAAGTCATCCTAAAAACAGAATATACAATTGAACAGAGCACTATAGCTACCCTTTCAAACCATGTTTAAAACTGAAATCATTACATCTTTGCACCAGAAACCAAAAAGTCCTGAATAAATTCAAATTTTCACCTGAATAATAAATGTTTGTGTGTTTTTATGTGGGAATCACTATTTATTTCATCACTATTAGTTTTATTATTTATTTATTTATTTGAATTTTTTTTAAACATATACATTAATACTTTACATCAAATGAAAACAACAACAATAATATACCAGTTTCAGAAATGTATTAAAGAGAAGACATGGTGACAAAGACCATATTTTAAATTATGGCTGTAATCCTGCTCAAGTGTGTTTCAAATCTTATTAAACAAATTAAAGCTCAGTGTACTGCAATGTATCACTAATTAATAACAATGCCTGGTCTATTGTTTCATCCTTTTTACTGGATGCCTCAATTATTACAGACCAGACCGCAAAACTCAGTCTCAGTCTAAACCACATGCTGCAGCCTTCTCTCTGAAACTTGTATCCAGCCAGACAAAACACCTTGTTGTGTGCATCCCATCTGTCTCACATGTGACACGAGACAAACTGCGCAAAATGCAGGCCCATCTGCATCACATTTTGTCTCTGTCTTTCTTATGTCACAAAGTTCTCAGCAGGTAGTGCACGCAGATGTTTGTGGCAGTTTTTACTTGACCATTTGCCTCCATCTAGTGGTTATGTACCTGCACACCAGTAACAACAGGAGCGAATGGAGCAATCCACATAACCAGTGGTGGAAATACTATCTCTGCTATTTCCCTTATTGTGACGGTTCCCTGTGTAATTGAGTGTGTGTGCTCCAATACCCAGCTGATTGGTGGAAATCCCTGGGCCCCAGTTAGGGAGAGTATAAAGCTCCACCCATTAACTCTCTCTCTCTCTCTCTC